>NC_137103.1:23861935-24166935 GCF_949357685.1 Gobio gobio
CTCTCTCTCTCTCTCTCTCTCTCTCTCTCTCTCTCTCTCTCTCTCTCTCTCTCTCTCTCTCTCTACTCTCTCTCTCTCTCTCTCTCTCTCTCTCTCTCTCTCTCTCTCTCTCTCATCTCTCTCTCTCTCTTCTCTCCTCTCTCTCTCTCTCTCTCTCCTCTCTCTCTCTCTCCTCGCGGTCTCTCTCTCTCTCTCTCATGCGCGGTAATGTGGGGTTCGTAACATTTTTATAATTGTAACGAGTAACGATGCAGCACATAACAAAAATATTGGAGTAAAAGTATTAGACTCATCGAAAATATGTACTGAAGTAAAAGTGGAAGTAGGAGAAAAAAATAATACTCTAGTAAAGTACAGATACTGCCTTTTAGTACTTAAGTACAGTAGTGAAGTAGTTCTACTTCGTTACTATACATCTCTGGTTCTAAGTGGAAAATAGCCCAAAAAACAGTTCCCCTGTCACATTTCAATTTTTTTCTTTTTTTTACCCCTCTTTTTCAGTTGACCAGATATATCATTTGGCTTCACCTGCATCGCCACCCAACTACATGTACAACCCTATCAAGACACTGAAAACGAATACTATTGGTACTCTCAACATGCTAGGTGAGTATCACCCAAAAATTTAAATTCTGTCATCATTTACTCACCCTCAAGTCATTCCACACACATAAGACTTTTGTTCATCTTCAAAACACAGCATTTCTGTTCCTCCACTGATAGTCGATTCCACCAAAACTATGATGCTTCAAAATGTTCATGATTCATATTGTACGTAATCCATATGAAATAGAGCCATTTAATCCAATTCTTCTGAAGAACAGATTTAATTCAGGCTTTTATTCACATATAAACATTGATCAATGCACATACATAGAGCACATCAAATATGGTAAACCGAATCTTAATCGTGCTTGCTAGATGCATACTTGCTATAGATGCACAAGAACAAACCTCATTGGTTCTTGCACGTCAAGCAAGCACATTTGAGCTTCCATTTTCCATATTTGATGTTCTCTGTGTGTTGGTCAATGCTTAGATGTGAATAAAAGCCTGAATTAAATCTGTTCCTCATAAAAAGCGGTTGTGCCTCTTCAGAAGACTTTGATTAAACTGCTCTATTCATATCCACTACTTTTACAAAGTTATTACTTTTGAAACATGAAAGTTTTGGTCTAATGACATTAGTGGTTTCTGGTTTTAAGACCAGCAGGTTTTAGGTGATGGTGCTAAGCCTTTTTTCTTTTTTTGTTTCTGCGTGTGTGAGTCATAGGAAAGTATATCTGCCATAAGTGACAGACTCTAGGGTCCTTTTATCTCCATAGTAACAGCTGTTAGCATTTCAAATGGCTGCTGTCATGAGACCGTCTCAATTGGCATCCACCATCTGATATGCTGTAAAATTCAGGGAAAGATCACAAAAAGTCTCTTCCAATGTTTTAGGTGTTTACTTAGTAAAAATTAGGCGTGTGTCTCAAACTGAACAGAAAATTTAACTCTGCATGATACACAAGCGTCTTTGTTTTACCATTTTACTTTTGTGTTGTCACATACTTTTCTACTGTTACTGATTGGGTTGAATCTTGCTCCTCAGCTCTCTAATCTGTATGACCATTCAAAACATCTGGTGTTAACAATATTTAATAACAATATGGTCTTGCTGCTTGTGGTCAAACAGTTCAGACTGCAGCTAAATATTCTAACTGTAATACTGAACATTTTTTAAACTCACACACAAACTAACAAGGCTTCCCGGTTTACCTGGCAACAAGGTGTAACTCAGCCTCTGGCTTTGTTAATAGAATTGTGGGAGTAAAGTCAGAAAATTTCACCAAGTATAAAAATCTTTTACCATTTGATCTTTTGCCTGTCATGTTTGAAAAGGTTAGCCTGTTTTCAATCAACTGTATAACTATAATATAGGACTATATTGTAGTTTTTTTTTTTTTTTGGGTGATTGAGTTAAAATTTCTTTGTTGACATGAAGTTATCTATTTTCCATCTCCCTGCAATTACATATAAATGCTTTTGCCGGTTACTGACAGGTTATTTCTGTGGAATCTGTTCCAAAAAATTGCAACGTCTGCCATTCATAAAATGCTTTTGTTTAAATTAGTGCTGTCAATCGATTAACAAAAAAACTAGATTGATCACACATTTTTTTTAATGTGATTTTAATAGCAATTAAAAACAATTTGCATTTTTATATGTTTTTAATATATTTTATAATGTAATAATTTCACAGTTAATCTACAAATTAATGTACAAAAGCATAAAGACAGTATATTTTAAATATTAGTTTAATGAATTAAGAATTAGAATTAAGGCCAGTATCACTGATACTATTACAACTACTGATGTCTCTTTGAAATTGATTTCCCCCCCAATGTTAAAAATTAATTATAGCCATTCAACATTACAGTGTAATTTGAAAACTATAAATGTTTTATCAAAGTTGTATTAGGCTTCAAAAAACATAACTTTTAATTTAAGTGAACTTAAAGCAATCCTCACATAAACTCATAATAAATGTCATATTTACCTGTGGCCTTCCTGTCTAACAGGTAGGAAATATAGGCTACAGAAATTGAATAAAGTTATCAAACAGTTTGCACTGCATAAATTAGGAATTAAATATAGATGAATCCTTATTAAAGTTACACAAGTTCTTTAGTCAAGAGCAGTGAGTAAATTTATCGGTTACATTTGTTCTTTGATTAACATTAATGACAGGCAGCATTAGTGGCTGCTGTGACTTTAAGATCATGCTGAACATGACATGGATTTGACGCGCTGTCACACACGTCCCAATTTCTCACAACTCTTTTAGTTCATTTAAGACGTTATTTAACTCATTTAAGACCGCTCTTATGAGGATACTCGACAAAATATACATTTTGACATAATTATGTGTGTGATTGTTTGTTCAAACGCGAAAGAGGACACGATTCTGGTGCGCTGTCCGTGCTCATGATACTGGCGCGCGTCTTTCTGTGCATCGTGTGTGTGACAGAACATCACACGACAGCGCATTCTCTTTTGTCTCGTCTCGCTTGAATGGTTCAAAATCATTTGCATGAGTAAGAGCGTGTTCATATATTGTAGGATGACAGAAAAAAGTGTCAATTGCGTCAAATATTTTTAATGCGTTAAACTGGAAAAAATGTATTGCATACGTTGACAGCACTAGTTTAAATAAATATTTAGAATTTGTCTTAAAGGGATAGTTCACCCAAAAATAAAAATGCTGTCATAATTTACTCACCCTCAAGTTGTCCCAAACCTGTATGAATTTTTTTTCTTCTGCTGAACACAAAAGAAGATATTTTGAAGAATACGGGTAACCAAAAAAAAAGAGGTGGATGGTTGCACATTATTATTCTTTGGCTGATATTCTGATCGGGATATCTTTGCTTTTTCCTTGCAGCCTTTTTCTGATTGATTGTCTGGTTTGGTTGTTTCTGACGCACCCAATGGGAGTCACATATTGATTGATGAGTCAGACTACCTGGACTATACAATTTAACAACTGATTTGCTGATGTCTCTCTCTATCCACAGGATTGGCCAAGCGAGTCGGAGCTCGCCTGCTCCTTGCCTCCACTTCAGAAGTGTATGGAGGTATGTGTACAATTGTTTCCATTCCAATGCTTACAGTGATGGGAAGGGGACATTTATAAAAAATACATAATATATCATCTCATAAACGCACTTGCACATCAATTTCTGTTCTCATATTATTTTTCCATTGGATGTTTGTTGTAGAAGTAGTCACATTGCAGAACAGCTACCTAAAATTTTGGACACTGACAGAGCAAAATCCATGTTCACCTAGTTGTAGGCATCAGAGACCTGTAGTCAAGTAGTTTTAGCACTTCAGGTATATGGCTTTAGGTATATGTGTTGAGATCAAAGGCTAGAAGAGACAGGGATGAAGTGCTTCAGTCTGGGATCTGAAAAGATTTTGGTAAAGGTAGAATTTTATGGCTGCTCTATGTAATAGTAAAGAACTCGATTCCTGTTGTGAAGCATGGTGATATATGTGATGTAGTGGAGGCTGCTTTTAAATTCATCTTGAATTGAAAGAACAATTAGCCAGAAGGTTTTTAGCATCTATATACTCTCACCGCCCCTCTCTGGTGTACACTGACGATCACAAACTCGCCAGTCCGATCATTAACCAGAGGTTATGGCTAAAGCGATTTAACAATGCCACCCATGCTTGCTATTGTTAAAAAGTACCCATGTAGCCCCCTATAGTCACCTATATAACAACTTAGTTAAAATTGAAACAGTAACCAGAGGTTATGGCCAGTACCATAAAATAATGCCGTATTATCTCAATAGTATTTTATCTGGCCCCCTATAATGCGACTGCATAACAACTTAGTTAAAGTCGAGCAGTCTAGAAGACACTCAGCCTTACGGGCTGACCTGTGTAAAGGACCACGCCCTGACCCTTCTGCAACATCCCTTAAATAGACCAAGACAGAAAACTCTTTCAAATGTAAACATGAGTTCCCAACGGGAATGAGCAGTAATCAAGTCTCCAGACCTGCAGTTTACACCCCACTGAGGACAGGAGGCAAAGACCAATTGGAAGACGACACACTCACACACAATAAGCAAAATATCTCTAAACTCTTAAAACATTTGTTACCTTTTGCTTTACTTTTTTGGGAATGAGACCTTTGTACCAGTCACACTGATACCCCTTTTCCACCAAAGCAGAGCTAGAGCTAGATTGGAGCCAGAGCCTAGTTTCAAATTGGTTCTTTGTGTTTCCACACCCAAAGCCCCAGCTCCGAGCCAGGAAAAGTGGTTCTTAAGTAGCACCAAAACATTGCTGGGCTAGAACAGGGCTAGAAGTAAGAACCGATTACGTCAGGCGCTGGGGGCGAGGTCAACAAGACGAACACAAACTGGAGATCCGCCATTGTGAAATAGCAGCTAATGGAGCTAACAGCTGCTGTTCGTTTGTAATCTCCGTCTATACAAATGACGGCGAGCTGCATGAATGCGTTGGATTCGCTGTGTTTTCGTTGTGTTTTGATGCCGATGTAGGATCGTAAAGCCATGTGAATCAATAGTAACGCAACGTTTGCATTGTTGATGGAAGGCTTGTTCGCGGCGGTGCTGTGCAGAGACCGATCGCTGTATGATAACGAGTCCAGCGAGAGCATATGACTCCTTATGCTTTTGATTCACTCATGCGTTTTTTATCATACGTGGATCGGTCTGCGCAGCGCCGATGCGTCTCGAACAAGCCTGGTGTGTGTGTGTTTCCGCTGCCCATAGTTGCCAGGTTTTCACAACAAAACCCGCCCAATTGCTACTCAAAACAAGCCCAATCGCGTTTCAGGGGGGGCTTCCCCGGTAAAAATCACATTTGGCGGTAAAATATGTGTTTTTGGCATGGTTGCCTACTAAAATTCGCATTCCCGGGGCTAAATATCACATAATTGGGGTTGCTTCAAGCCGCGGCCATGAAAAAAAGCCTGCGGCAAAACCACAGACTTGGCAACACTGCCGCTGCCTCGCTAGCGTTGCTGAGAGAGATGAGACGTAAACAGTGACGTAAGACCTGGCTCTGTTGTGGCTCTCAGCAGGTGGAAAAGCAAACCGGTTCTTGAAGGCTCCTCAGTCGAACCAACTATGAACTGGGACTAGCTCTGGCTCTGAATTAGCTCTAGCACTGCCTTGGTGGAAAAGGGGTATGAGACATTTCAAATGATACCAAACATGTATGACACTGTATAGCACTTGTTAACATTTAACCCATATAGATTTTTGGTGAATTATTTAGTAGAGATGGGGGAAGAGGCAGTGAAGGGAAAGACATGTAATTTGAGGCAGTTCTTGGGTGATTAACTCGTCTTGGTGATGTCGTCTCGGATGCGGACGCTAAATGCACAAGAGTGAGTTCAGATGTTAATTTCCTTTTTCTCAGAGTTGCCATCTCCTGCAGTTCTTACAATTTCTCCAGTCTTATGGAGAAAATAAGTCTCCAGTCTCTTTACAATATATGATCGCACACTTATTCATGCAAATGCTTTTAAACCATTCTAGCGCTATAATACACAAAAGCACCACAAGACACACAACTCAGTGCGGTACTGGCACGCTGTAACACACATACACATACACACACACACACACACACACACACACACACACACACACACACATAAAGCCGCTTCAAACAGCGCTTGAACAGACAAAAACCCACGCAATTATGCCAAAGGTTTGTTGAGTATCCTCGAATGCACAGCCTTAAATAAGGTCTTAAATTTACTTAAGAGTTGTGAGAACGCGTGTTAGATCGGTGTCATGTGCGTCAGGTCTTAAAGTGACAGCAGCCAAATAAACCTGTTGCTGTGATAATATCACTGCTCTTTACTGAATAACTTGGCTTTAATAAGGATTAATCTATATTCAATTCATAATTTAGTGAACGATGTAAAGTGTTTGACTGTTCAATTTCTGTTTATTTCCTACCTGTTAGACCTACCTGGAAATTTAAAAGCACTGTTTACAAGGTCATATGGGTCGAAAACAATAACTTTTTTGTGCATTTTGGGAGGGCAAGTAAAAATCTGAACCTGCCTGACTGGGCCAATAGAAAAAATCCTTAATGTTGAACCAGTGATTTTCAGAAATATATGTTATGTGCATGTTCACATCACGTAAAAATCATAAAGTGATGTGTTATGTCTCCACAGTATTTTTAAGTTTGCTTTTGTGTGAAAGGGGCATTATACATAGTAAGAATATATATAATTATATATATACTTTATATATTGATGGCTTCGGGCCAATTTATACTTCTGCGTCTAGTGTACGCGTAGCCGACGCCGTCGTGAGCATTTATACTTCTGCGCTGTTGTCTGCGTCAATGTGCAATTACACATGCAGACGCTATTAGGCAGTGTCCTCGGGCATGTTGGTGTAATCAAGAGAACAGCCGAAGAAGAAGCAGCTTGATGTATAGAATCTGTACATTCATGTCGGAATATCAGCAGCAGTGAGAGAGCGGCTTTCCTTGCAGCTTGAGTTGTTGTATCTAATACAAATTAAGCATCTCTAGTTGATTAGTAAAGTTAAATAAGGCGATCTGGCGCTGGAATGTGTTTGTGAAATCATGCGGAGCTCGTGGCCTCTGTTTTCAGCAGCGGTGGCTCGAGCAATCGATTGCTGTTGCGGAGACTTCATTCACGAAATATACCCTAATGTGTCCCTGTTCTTGATATACAATTACTGATTAACATCTTTGGTTTTAATGAGAAAATAAATAAACTATACTCAGCGGATCTATGTATTTATTTACTACCATAAAGAATCGCTGGACTGCAAAATATTGTGTTATAGCAGACGTAAGGAACTATCTGGACACACACACACACACACACACACTCCTATCGCAGATTTTTTATTTATTTATTGACCTGAGGGAAGGGTTCTGGCAGACCAATCACAGCGCTTGCGGTCCGCGTAGAATTGACACGTTGTTACATTTTTGGAGAGGTGCGCGTCAGGGTACGGCGTATCCAACGCGTAGGGTACGCCGTACCCTCTGCGTGCACTCGACGCAGAAGTATAAATTGGCCTTAAGACTTGACCGGGACAATAAGCTTACAGGCAAACAGCACGGAGGTGGTGTTTGTTTATATGTAAATGCACAATGGTGTTCAACGATTGTCATAAGGGAGAAGTTGTGCACCTCTGACATTGAACTTTTGGCCGTGTCGTTGCGCCCTTTTTATCTGCCCAAGGAATTCCCACAGCTTTTTTTTATTGTGGTTTATATTCATCCGAGAGCAAATGCGACCGTAGCCACAGATCATATTAAGAACGCCATAGACAGACTGGAATTAATATCTCCAGATTCTCCTAAATTCATTCTGGGCGACTTTAATCACTGTTTCGTAGAAAAATCATTGAAAGATTTTCAGCAGTATGTCACGTGTGCTACTCGCTTGGGGAAAACATTGGACAAATCTGCTATGGCTCAATCACAGGTGCATATAGATCTATCGCTCTCCCACCACTCGGTTCTGCTGATCACTATACTGTACTGCTTGCACCAGCATATTTACCGGTTATAAGGAGGACAAAGAAGGTTATAAAGGTTGTTCAACAATGGACTAGCGACAGCATTGATATGCTACAGGGATGTTTTGAAACAACTGACTGGAATACGCTCATAGCGCCATCTATCGATATTAATGAGCAAGTAGATACAGTAACATCGTATATCTCCTTCTGTGTGGACAACATCATTCCTACAAAAAATATTACCATCTTTCCTAACAACAAGCCCTGGGTGACTAAAGAACTCAAAAACATTTTAAACAAGAAAAAGAGAGTTTTCTACACCGGTTCTGAGTATGAAAAAAAGGAGGTTAATAGAGAGGTTAAGCGTGCTATTAAACAAAACTGAAATATAAGGACAAGATTGAGCAAACATTCACTCAGGGGAACCTTCATACAGCTTGGCAGGGTCTTAAGAACATGGCAGCAGTTAATATTGCTCCCACTGCTCGCAAGCACATTCACGTTGCAGGTAGCAGTTCAACAACTCTTCCAAATGACCTTAATTCTTTTTACACCAGATTCGAGACTGATAATAGCACTCAAGTATAAACAATAATTTCTACCTTAAAACCTGGTGACTGTGCTCTCACCATCAGTACAAAGGAGGTTGTGCGAGCCCTCAAGAAGACCAAAGTTAAATCTGCGCCTGGTCAGGATACTGTCTGTGGCCAAACCTTAAAACACTGTGCGGAGCAGTTAGCAAGTGTGTTTCAGACACTGTTTCAGAACTCCCTGGCCTGTGGTGTTGTCCCTCAGTTGTGGAAACATTCGACGGTCATTCCAATACCAAAAAAGAGTTCTATCAACATCTTAAATGACCTGAGGCCCATTGCTCTCACCTCTCTTGTGATGAAAGCAATGGAGAGGATTATTAAAAACTACATCACTAAAGTAACTGAGTTGCAGTTGGACCCACTTCAGTTTGCCTATCGCACAGGCAGAGGGGTGGATGATGCAAAAGTGTTTATCACAGATATTGTCCATAAGCATCTTGAGTCTCCTAAAACCACAGCTAGATTTTTGTTCGCTGATTTTTCTTCGGCATTCAATATGCTACAGCCACATATTCTTGCTGAGAAGCTCATCAGTCGTTTCCATCCGGAGGACTAGCTGATCTTCTGGATAATTGACTTTCTGACAAATAGGCCTCAGAGAGTGCTGGTCAACAACACCTTTTCTGACCTCCTTTATACTTCAACCGGCTCTCCACAGGGCTGTGTCCTTTCTTTGCTGCTCTTCATTCTGTATACTGATGATTGTAGGTCCACCCAATCGAATTGTAGTCTAATTAAGTTCGCTGATGATACCGTCTTATTGTCTCTGCTATCAGACTCTCAACAGCATCATATTATATAGTGGCTATATAGTTTACTCGATTCTTCTCCCAGTTCAGCAGCGGTCACTTACTTTCATGTATTTCGTGAGACGAATATAAATGTATGTGATGTAAATCCGACAGACAGTCTGTGAGTAGGGGTATGCACGAGATCTCGCCAGATTAAAATGTGACGAGAAAAGCTGTCTCGCATCATATTGTCATGAGGATGAAGTTAGGACAGAATATGCCACAGCAACGTTTACATTATGCCTCCACTGTCGTTTAATTCCAGTGGATAACGGTCACTTCAATTCCATCAGCTCATCCAACACGAGCTGTTCAAGTCGACCATAGTGCGCAGCTCTGCCACTGATCACGTGACGAAGACTGACAGGACCGTGGCAGAGGATTCGTTGCGCAACAGAAGCGTCAGACAAATGTCTTATCTTGTAAAATGTGCGTTCAGCCCTGCCACTCTCTATTCACAGTGTAAAATAGGCTCAAAATGGGGCTAAGATGGTGGGGGGTTCGCAGTCGCCATGACAGAGATGTCACACCACTCAATGTGGGTAAAAAGGAAAAATATGCTGTAATGGCTCGAGATATGAAAAATGAGAACTCTCCTCAATGCACTAATTCCCACCAGAAAACCGCAGAAGAAAAATATTCACTTTGACAGGAGGATAGCTTCCCAATAAGGATCTTCACGGGGAAGAGAACAATTTGAAGTAGAGACTGTAGTGATTTGTCTGTCAACTGACAGACATGGTGTAATTGGTACTTCCAGGATCGGTCACGACTGCGGGTTCCCATAGTGAGATACCGAGCGGATGCTTGAAAGAGAACTTGTTTTCTGGACAGATCTCTCACGCCACATTAAAGTGCGCCAAAGTGGCATTTATTGTTTAAAATTCGTAATGAAACAAAATTTGAAAGCTAAGACCTTGTCTTATAAGTAACACAGCACAACGCTTATTGTGATTATTGAATTGGAGGCATGCTATGAATATTGTTTAGTAAAGTTTTGTTCAGACATCATCTGAAAGCGTTTTCAGACTTGGTCCTGTTCAGGGGTCTGAGCGTAGTTTGATTATTTTTGGCCCATATGTGAACACTCAAAATTATCTCAGACCCCTTTAAAGTGACTTGAAACCATCTCGGGAGGTGGTCTGGGTGTACGGTGTGGTTCGCTAAATATGTCCACAAATCAGTTTGGGCTCACTTGATTTTTCAATTCGCCAATTCCAATGTTTGGTCATCAGCTGCCTCCGTACAAATTGCTGTTCATCACAAGCCTGCAAAACGAGTCCTGAAAACTGAAGCCGACATGTCTCGACCGCCCTCTCCATGTATTCTAATGGTTCATGGACAAATTAAACAATCAAATTACACTTCAAATAATTTTTTTCCAAAGGTGGTTTCTGTCATTTTAGGCTGTTTTTATCATGCTTATATTAGTTCAAGTGTTCGTTCTTTAAATAAGTTTTGTTTTAGTTAGTTAGTTAGTTAGTTAGTTAGTCAGTCATTTGATATTATAAAAACGGGATTGTGACGTTATGATTGACAGCTGAGATTGACCGCTTCTCTGAGCGATGTAGTCACTGAGACACTAACAGAATTTTTTGAGTACTTAGGAAGGAGATTGAAGCTTTAACTTTAATCTCTACATTTCCATAACTGTTTATTTCACAAAAATTTGTTGATTAGGTGGGAGTGTGGGTGGGACCTTGAGTGTGGGGGCTCAACTACTGCGCAGACTCAAGACCCAAGATGTCAGCGCCATATTTGAACACTGGCGGCTTCAAGAAGAAAGTGAAGACCAGTGTTGGGGAAAGTTACTTTGAAAAGTAATGCATTACAATATTGCGTTACTCCCTTAAAAAGTAACTAATTGAGTTACTTCGTTACTTTTTAAGAAAAGTAATGCGTTACGTTACTTTTGAGTTACTTTTTCTCACCTGGGCTGGGCTTGTTTTTGTTTTTAACAAAAAAGTTGTATTTTTGTGCAACGGTAAAGACCTCTTCATACCAAAATTGAAATAATAAGCCCCAGGCTGAGGTAAAAATGCAAATTCACGCATTAACAGTAGAGGGCGCAGCTCTGCTGTGCTGCCATTCTGGATAATGGTAGAATAGGATGCAGGAGAAAAAAGTTTTACCAATAAAAACACAAAAATCTAGTAATTTTCATCATCAAAGGTCAGCAGCAAGACATTGGTAAATTAAATATAAAGGTAGATTATGCATAAAAATACATTTAATTATTGGAGGTTTGCGTAGTACTCTGATTTTGCATTTGACTGATTTTAATCATTTTGAGGAGTACAGAATCTTTATTGTGCAAGTGAGATAAATAAATGCTCACATTAAGTCTGGAACTACAATAACCATCATGTTTACACACAACGCCTCTGCACTTATTTTTCTCAACATGGGGGCAGGAGAGCTGTCAGTCAAATGAATGTGAAAAATTACTTTTTTGAAAAAGTAACTCAGATATTTTGTCGTAAATTTGAAAAGTAATGCGTTACTTTACTAGTTACTTGGAAAAAGTAAGATTATTACGTAACTCAAGTTACTACCCCAACACTGGTGAAGACGTGTCATCCATCTTCTTTTACAGTCTATGGTTCATCATGGCTGCTTCTGGCAGATCTTTGCAAATTATTAATTCACAAATTATTCCTTCTGCAAATTATTCATCTTTTAAAGAGGAGTCAAGTGTAAAAACACCCATAGACTAAAATGTATTGGTTCATCACAATGAGAATCGATTAAAATTGAGAAATCAATATTTTCAACCAGCCCTAGTAATTAGATACATGCAGTCAAGGTTTTGTTTTTGTTTTTTTTGCTCTTCTCTTTAGTATCTTTTGGGCTGATGTAATTTATTACATACAACAAAAGAAGCCATTATCACTAGAAAGTGACAATGCCATCAATTCAGCTGATGTGCCATTGATTGTCTTCAAACTTTGTAAGCTACTATTTTTCATGATGGTTTCTTTAATGGACTGTTTGTCTGAATGTACAAAAAAAATCGATCCTGCTTCCACCCTAGCTCTTGCTCCACCCTTCAAAATCGTCAAAACCAAGAACACTGAATTGTATTGAAATCCAAGAAACCACTCTTTTACTCTGAATAAAACAATTGTTTTGAGAACATACGGTACTGTGCAAGAGTCTTAGGCACGTTTGTATTTTCTCATAAAAACGGTTCAACGCTGTTTCTTCAAGCGCGTTAGAGATTTGGCCACATTTCATTTGGATTTAGTCTCAGTATTTTTCTGTTTGTTCATGTAATCCCAGATGGACTCGATGATGGTGTGATCCTTGTCCAGACTCCTTGAGCATTTAAAAATCTCACTGGAGTGAATTATTACAATTAATGGCAATTAATGGCAATCAATTAATAAAAAGGAATGTTTGAAAATGTGGACTGATATTTTCTACTGACACACTACAACAAAAGATATAAATATTTGACTTAAACCCATTTTTTTGGGGGGTGAAAATACTAACGTGCCTAAGACTTTTGCTCAGTACTGTAAATGTGCATGTTATTTGAACACAAATTATGTCCTTCTCACCAGAGTGAATGTTCTGTACAGCTGCATCTGTACAGCTGCATTAATAACTACTGTTGTAATGGCTCTGCAAATCAGTGTATTTTGACACGTATAACAATTACCTTTCAGTTTGATTTGGACAAATTTGTTTGCAGTGTATTTATTATTATTTTTCCCAGTCTTATTTTAGATTTTTGCAGTTCTTGGTTGTATTATTCTTTAAGGTTGTGTCCAAGGATGTTCAATACCAATTATGGCTCACAGCCCTATTAGCACTGGGTTTCCATCAAAACTGTAGACTCTGCCCAAATATTATTCTTTTGATTATTGATCAAATTGAATGGTCTTTGCTCATAATTTTTGGGAATTCAGGATTTCAAAGATACTTTGCACTGTAGTCTACTGCCAGTGTCAGACATCTCTGTCTACTCTAGCTGAGTTGCTTTACTCTATGTTAAGGCCGTTTCACACCAATGATGATAACTATTTTCAGGAGTTAGAAGTACAGTGACTACTGTACTGTCCTCACTTCAGTGAAACGGCGCAAGTCGAAGGTGGACTGCATATAATAACTCTAAAATTGCAATAATCGTTTTAATTCTTTGAAAATAGAACCACAACTATAACTATGCAGATAAATTATATAATTGAAAATCCCTTTGAAAATGATTTCTTTCAGCTGATAATCAATAAAAACATTGACTTCTAATCAAAATCGATTAGATTTTAAAGGGCTTTTAAAGTGGCAGAAGACATAACTGCAATACACGCTTTATATATAAACAAAATGTTGTCATCCATTAGTGTGGATGATAATATAGTAATCGTTATAACTATCTTTAGAGTGGATATCTTTATTGTTCTTGGTATGAACATGCCTTTAAAATTGTGCCCAGTTTATCCCGTCTGAAAGCAAAAAGTTAGATTCTACTTTTTGTTTTCAGGGTTTTGCAGTCAGTCACAGTCTGTAAAACAGCTGGATTTCTTGGAAAGTCACATTTGTGTACTGGTAACCCTAATCAGGCCATATACAGTTCTGATTTTGTGAGTTATCCATACAGTTAACAGAGTTGAATTTATTTGTACGGCTACCTCTCTTTTGTTCGGCCTTTCTTGACCTACCTGGGTGGTACAGCTTTTATCGACAAGTACTTGGTGTCACCTTTGAAGGCTATCAGAAATTCACACAACCACAATTACATGTGTTACTATGATTGTTATCTTGCATATTCAGCCACATACAAACAGTTGACCTAATAATTGATGTGTTTTGAAAGATTCCTTTAGAAATACCAGAGCTGTGTAGAGCAATCAGATCTAACAGACTGTTTCACAGCAATCACCATGTGCATTACTCTGACATAATCTCTGTAATTTTGACAATAGTGATCTTTAAAAGCCATCATCAGATCATCAGTATTACATTTTAATGTTTGTTCATTATGACTGACCTAGATCAAATGTTTTGAACCTGTTTTTTAAAATAATTTATCTGTTTATTGTTCTATGGTCAAACAAATGCATTCAGACTATTGTAGCGAATTAGCTCAGAGGGGAAATATTAATCATTATTCATAACTCATTATGATTCATTATGAATATTTGAATCGGTTAATGAGATTAACTTGATGTAGCTACATTAACATTACAATCAATCAGTTCAAATCAGTTCATCTTCTGAACACTCAGTATTGATTAATTCTAAGAAAAGGGTTTTTTTTCATGGCCACAGAAAAATAATTCTTCCTTTGAATTTACAGCGCATCGAGCGCATACCAAGATCAATCATTTAAGTGCACGTTTTTTTACAGACAGGGAGTCAGAACCAAACATGTATTGTGCACACATTTTATTAACTAAATCATGGACACGACTAAACTAACATAAAAGCATACATTTACACATACATGGTAAGATGATAAGTGAGAGAATGAAGAACTGGATCGGAACAAAGGAATGAAACTATGGAAACACATGGGAGAACCATCATTGACTACAAGCTCCTTTGTCTGAACAAAGTGGTTTACAGTTTTACTAACTACACAGCGAATTGAATATTCGTACGTTGCTTGCATTTAGCCTGAGCTGTTGACGAGCGTCCGATGTAAAATCACTGAAGAAAGTCTTGGTAGTTCGGTCCGATGGTGTTGAAGTTACAATCAATTTCTTCTGTGTTGACCTGAAGAAGATATGATGAACTTGCACGGGTATTTCGACTCCGTGGAGGTTGAGGAAGTTGCACATGGCTTGAGGTGTTGGGCCTGCTGGCCCGCCGGCCATGTGGTGGGATCGGGTTTCCTGTCCCACACACACACATGGCTGGATGTGTGTATAGGCCTTACAGCCTGGCCTGCTTGGCCCGGCTGAGAGACCGCCAAGGTGACGCGTCAGTTGTCGGTCCAGCAAGAGAGAGCGAGATCTGTGCGTCTCTCTTTAAAGTCTGGGAGAAGTCACACCCACCTGGGATCGATTTGACCAATGAGATTGTTGGGATTTCCAAGCAGGAAATTCCTCTGGAGATTTTATGGCTCTTTTGTTTCAAGCTTGTGCCCATTTATACTCCAATTAATCCTACAAACACACACCGTCTCCTACGTTGAAGTAACACATAAAAGTCATGAAACGAGCATTTATTTGATAGGAGACACAACATATATTAGGTTACATGAACTAGTAGTTTGCTCATAAGATATGCTTAAAACAAAACACCATACAAGAGACCCTTTACAAAACAGTTATAATCGTACATACAATGTCCTGGGGTGCATGTTCATTTATAGAACCGTTTTCTATAAATCAATGCAGGAAAGTCTGTTTTAAGGCATTGGGTCTCTCTTTTCACATTCTTTCAAGCCATAAACAAAGTCTTATCTGATAGTAGCCCTGGTAATGGAGACCTTTCCTACTGTCTTGGGGGAAGGTCTGTTACTAAGCATTTAAAGCATATTTGTTAAATGTAACAAGTAATTATGTGTCTGTTTTGTCTGTCGTTACACTGTTTATTTATTTCAGATGTGTCATGTATGACATTGTTTATTATGCAGTTTTAATTTTTTAATTTTACCCTCTGGTGTCAATTGGTCATTTTAGACCAACAAAAAAATAATCTAAAAATCAGCCACAATGCAGAAAAAAAAGCACACGCCAGTGATGGGGTGACGCTCTAAAATATCAAGAGCACAAAATAGACACATTAAGAAGACTCAAATAAGAGGTTAAAATCAGATCAGACCCAGATTGATTAAGCTCTGATAAAGAATTCCTTTTCAAATTGTTACATTTTTATTGAATTTTAATGTTCTATGTAACATCATTCCTGTTTTCAGGTTAATAAATAATAAAACCTCTGCAAATGTACGACGTCGTCAAGCTGCGCTTTTGTTTTGAATAAGTGACCTCTAGCTGCGAAAACTTACATATTGTGGCTTTAATGGAAAAACTGTCACTTCAAATCAATATTTCAAACAAAACCTATCTAAACCTGGACAAAAAGTAGTCTATGAGAATGTCTAAATATATATCCTATTCCTCAACCTAATAAAAGTAACTTTTATGTCAAAAACAACTATAAAATTTAAAATCCTCTTTATATAGGAATCTAGAGGTTACACCATGACATTACAGATGTTTTTCTTTTTTTACTCCCACCAGTTAAAATTGGATTGTAAAGACTCTTGCTCTATTTTAACATGAAATAGAGCTTTAATTGTAAAATAATTCAAAAACATTAGGGGGAAAAAAAATCTGCTGTTTTCAATGGGGGAAAATGTATTTGAATTATTGCATTAATATTAATTAGTAACATAAAAATCTCTTAATGCAAATAAAAAAGAGAAAATATTACTGAACAAAAATATATTGCATTGATTTTACTGGGGAAAAAGACAAGTGTGACCCCCAAATTAACAATACCATAGGGTTAAACATTTATTCATTACATTACACATTACCCAAGTTTGCATCATCACAAAATATTTTAATGAGCAACATTTTGGTCAAAACATTTTTGTGATGATGGAAACTTGAGTAGTGTGCAGGATTTATATTTTTCTAGTTTATATTCCAATTTCATCAATTATAGTTCTCCCTCTTGTTTTACAAATTGAAATATTTGTGTGAAATGTGATCCATAAGGGGTTGTATCATATATCATATTTCTGTCTCTTCTGCTAGACCCAGAGGTGCACCCCCAGAATGAGGAGTATTGGGGTCATGTGAACCCTATTGGTCCCCGGGCTTGTTATGATGAGGGAAAGCGTGTTGCTGAGACAATGTGCTATGCCTACATGAAACAGGTAAGAGTGAAATTCACTCATCAATACATTACTGCTTGCCACTGTAGCAGTAGTGTTAATTTTGTTAACGAAAACTATGATAAAATATTCGTCAACCCCCTTTTTTTCCGTGACTCATACGAGACGACACCAAGGTCATTAAACTATAACTGTGACTATATCAAAGACAAAATATTACAGTCTGCTGTACAAATCTCTGAGCTTTCATGCTTGCGTTTGACAAATTTCAATTTTATAGTTTAAGTCCCTCAATCAGAGCTTTTCTGTTAAAAGGATAAATTATCTGCCCAGTGTTTTACTTAATCTTTGCAATCTGGCAACGATACGCACACACTCACTTAACACTGCGAAAGCGCCGCAGATGATCTGAAAACACAGAAAACACCAACAAACAAGCTGGAGTTCAGCCATCCCCATTTGAGATATTCTGCTTAAATGAAAAGTGTAATTCAGTCAGTCTGTGCTCCTTCACAAACCGCTTGCACTGTTTTCTGCAACCAAATCTGCGATCAAATCTTCTCAGTGATGTGCTGTAATAAATCCAATTATGGAAATTGTTTTCAAGTGTGGTTGCTGAATAATAAAGTCCTAAATACAAAGTCTTTTTTTTGCGGTTGTTTTAATAAAAATACATGAATGTAATTTGGACTTAATGGAATTACTATTAGGAATTTCACTGTTTTACATATTTTTTATTTTCGTAATGTAGAGTGTGTTTACTCTGGTTCAATTTGTCACTCTAAACGGTGCACGCGCAGTATTCAAATTAAGCAACAGTAAAAGAAGAAGAGTTCAACTAATCATAGCACTGGGTTCATTCCCCAAATAGCAAGCGAAGATGATTGACAAATGCGCAAGGCCTATCCTTAAAAAGAGACTGCAAAGCGACAGCAGCACAAAATCCCGCTCGTTCCCCCTTCCACTCCCATCGTTTGACTGAAGCGAGGACAGTACAGTAGTCACTGTACTTCTGACTCCTGAAGGGAATCGGGTTGGGTGGATGTTTTACCATGTAGTGTACTGTACTGTAGTAAGTGTTTTTTTGTTTTGGCAGAATGAAGAAATTAAAAACAGACATACAGTAAATATGAGTATTGTCCTAGTTTTGGTTCGACTATGAACAGTGTTTACTCTAAAATACTGCCTTAACAGGAATTCGGCCATAATTTCTTAAGTCTTTAACACTCCAGCACAACATAGTGTGCAGGTTAGCAAAGATTTTAACACTGAAATCATGGATGACTGACAAGCACAAGTCTGGAGAAACAGGCATTTGTTTATTGATTCTCAGTGTTGAGAAACGTAGACTGCATGTGTTATGTTATTATGTTAACAATAACTAAAGTACCTAATTATGTTACATTTATTTTTTATGAAAACTTTTTTCAAATTTTTTAAATGACGGACGCTGTAGCATTAACACACCCCCTCATTATATATTGGACTTGGCTTATACTTGATATTTACTTGATATTGTTTTTAAAATAAGTGATTTGTTTTGCTCTTATTGGTCCTGTCTATTGTCAACTGTTTGTATTGGCTAACGTATATTCAGCTAATGCTTGTCCTGTTTATGAAATGCAAAAACAGCACTTCACAAATATTAGTATCATATTTGGATATTGAAATAATAAATTAAGTATTTTAAATGAATCACACATACACATAATGTTCCTATTTTTTTAAGTTTTCTAGACTTGACTAGTCATTAAAAAAACCTGTTTAAACGACTGTTAGAAAATTTGTCGTAGTGCACATCCCTGAAGTAAAAAAAAAAAAAAAAAAAGTCAATTTATATTAAATAATTTAATGAGATTCACTTGTGGTTATCAGGTTGTGTAAGCACACATTATAGGATAAGTTCACTTCAAAAATTAAAATGTCCTAATAATTTACTCACCCCCATCTCATCCAAGATGTTCGTGTGTTTCTTTCTTCAGTCGAAAAGAAACGTTTTTGAGGAAAACATTCCAAGGTTTTTTTTTGCACATAATGTATTTCAATGGCATCAATGCAGTTTCAAAGGGCTTCAGAGGCTCTGCGCGATCCCAGACGAGGAATAGGGTCTTATCTAGCGAAACCATTGGCCATTTTCTATAATAAATTAACATTTATATACTTTTTAAACCTCAAATGCACGACTACAGTGTTGTTGTTCTTCACGGCGTATGATGTCATAACATCAGAAAGGTCACATCCGTGATCCGTTTCACATAGGTGAAAGTGCATTAATTCTGATTAAATAAATGTTTATATTTCTCAAATGACAACAATTGTCACTATTATAATTTTGGGCAAAATAATAATGATTATCAATTTAATTATTATGCAGAGTGACAAAAATGTGACACTTTATTGACTAAAACTAGACTAATATGGCCAAACATTTAGTCAACTAAAACTTGACTAAACAAATACAGGACAAGGATGACTAAATATGATACAAAAAACGAATGAGTGCATGTGACTAATTTAAAAAAAATAGCTGACGAAATGAACACTGTCACTACTGGATATCTGCACTTGATTTTATTCACCCTGCTCTCAGGGTGTATTAATGTTGAGAATTAGCCACGTGGGATTTTGAGCTCGGAAATGTGGCATCACATTCTTTTTCTAGTCTACTCTCTTCTTTGCTGTCGCATTCTTACCCGAGCAACGTACCATAGTACGAGACGTATTGTGTAAGAGCCAATTACCAGAGAAGGAAGCTAAGAACTTGAAATAATGATTGTTTGTACATCAAAGGGCTAGCTCTTCAATGCTTGGAGGACTGACAAATATTTGTGTGGAAAAAAATCAGAGAGCTTGGCAACAGCAGCGTGGTTTGCTGAAAAACTGAATGTGAAGCATAAATGGTGAGACAAACCATTAGTATCATTTTGGCTATTATTCACTAAGCATTCATATGGACAAATTTGTGTGTGAAGTCTGCACACAAAAAAAACATTCACCTATAACTTTCATGCTAAAATGTATTCCATATTTTAAAAATAAAATGCAGGAATAACTTAAACCATGTGCAAGCAAAAATCACATACTCTAGGTGGCCATATAAACGTGCTAAGATTAAGGGCCCTATTATACACCCGGCGCAATGCGACGCCAGGCAAGTGTTTTTTGTTAGTTTCAGCCCAACGCATTTATCATTTTCACGTCCAGCAACACGTTGATTAAATAGCAAATGCACTCACGCCCATCTGTTTGGCGCATTGCTATTTTGAGGCAACTGAAATAGACTGTGCTATTGACCAACTGAAACCTGGTCTAAAGTCAATAGTGCAGTATTTTGTGTGTTATTTAAAGGGCGCGTTAGTAAAATGCACCTATAGGCAGGTCCACAACGCGTGTACACTCTGCTTATTACACACGCAGCAGCACACAAACATTTTTAAATATTAAAAATAAAAGGATTCTGGAGAAGCGTTCAGTCTTTCCGCTTGCAAATTCCGCCATGTAAATAGCGAATCCGCCATGGTGCAAGCACAACTGGCTTTTAAAGGGAATGGGAGATGAGACTCTGATTGGTTTATTGCATGTTACGCCCAAAACACACCCATGACTCATTAAGAGACTAGATACAACCCTTTTGGACCATGTGCCTGCGCTCAGATTGTCAAAAAAGGGCCCTGCATTTTATATATAGATATTTCATCTTAAAATTTTTCTTCCTCTTTTACTGTGTTTATATGAAGAAACTCATTTGTTATAGCTTGATGTGCAAGGTTTCTCTGCATACCGCAGATGTATGGATGTGTATGTACAGCTGGAGAATGAAGTGTCTATAATCTATGCATGTATAAATGGTATTTATTGTGTTTGAACTGGTTTTAACGATGACAAACTTGGCATTGCTTGAGCATCTTGCTGCACATGCTCACGGGGATGAGAGCGTCATATGTTTGCAGAAGTGACGAAAGATTGTAAAGGAAAGGTAGTGTGAGTTATAAAGTCAGAATTGCGTGATATAAACTAGTGTTGTCAAAATTATTGATATTTTGATATGTATCAATACTAAAATATCTGAAGCGATACCAATACTTCTTTTTACAGTATCGATAGAATGATACCAGCTGTGCTTTCTTGCTCTCCTCACGTGGGATTGCACATAATTCTACTCATTCTGGTAGATTAAGCTCACATCTGAAATGCACACACATACAGTAATAAAGCCGCCTCTGACATACAAGTGCAAAAATGAGCTCCTTTTCCCAGCTTATGAATGGTCAAATACACTCAAAAATAATGTCACAATGCTCATCTTGGTGAGTATTAACGTAAACACAGTCGTAAACAGTTCAGGAAGAAAATTTTGTAACTTTGCGCACGGCTCCGCAACCGAAGAAGCACGAGCTCCAGGCGAATCTGGCCGAGCATGACGTCTCATCACGCCGGCACCCAGTCTGCGCGTCGAGTATAAACACCTCCCCAAACGGACTGATTCACTTGTGTAACTTTAATGGATTAATCTGTATTTATTTTTTTACAATGAAGATTATCCAAAGTTATTTTAAATTGGATTACTTTGTTTTCTTTATTCAGTTTCTTACCTGAATACTACTTTTAGACCTACCTGAAAAAATAAAGAACAATAGAATATCTTTATTCTATTGTATTTATTTGTGCTATTATTAGTAATTTGTTTATTTTTTCATATTTTATTACTGTTTACTTTTCTTTTTAAATAAAATTTACCATTTGAAATCAAGCTTCCTTGTGCAGTGTGTAAGCTATTGCAACAAAATTACTCCATTGTAAAAAATGTATTTGTAAGATAATTGTAATGGTAATGGATCAACGTTCATATATGGAAAAAAAAGCTTAAAAGCTTTATCATATAAAGGGATCTCTTCAGAATAATTTTTGATAGCCTAGACTTTCAATAGATGGACAAAAAAAGAAATCATATTAAAAATATCTATTTGACAGTATATGCAGCGTTTTGTCCCTGTGGTATCGAAAATGGTATCGAATATCGATACTTTTCCAGGTATTGAAGTTAGAAATTCCAGTATCGTGACAACACTAATATGAACTCACAATTGTTATAAAGTTGGGATTAACTTGTGATAAAGTCAGAATTTATATTTTATACAGTATCTAAAGTCAATATCTCACAATTATAATTTTTTTTCTTTTGCAATTGCGAGTTGCTTATTTCTTTTCTCAGAATTGTGAGCAGGGCTTGACATTAACACCCGTTCACCCGTTCACCCACCATTTGCGGGTGGATTTCAGCTGTGGCTTGAGGCACAGTCACTCCCACTAGCCACTTTGGCTGATTGAATTTTATTGGTCTTCTCAAAAGGCATCTGTTATAATCGCGTTGCGATTCACACGTGATTCTGTTGAGCTTATGAGTGCAATGTATAATAATCACAGGCGTTCAGATTAGTCATCGGTGAAACGTGCCAGATTTTTTTTTCAGAGTGTACTCTCCCTCCCTGAAATCTGGACTCTCATCATTAAGCTAGGAACACACCAAACCGACGCCGACCAACTAGTAGCGACGAAAGCAGACTGTGCGTGCGTGCGTGCGTGCGTGCGTGCGTGCGTGCGTGCGTGCGTGCGTGCGTGCGTGCGTGCGTGCGTGCGTGTGTGCGTGTGCGCGTGTGCGCGCGCTGTCTGTGTGGCTGCGTCTCATCTCAGCTAATCAAGGCACAGTCTCTGACACACACACACACACTCGCCGCACAGACAGACTCGCGTCATTCTCCTGCTCACATCGAGTTCTCTTTTGCTCATGAACAAACAATAACAACAACACAGAGAATTTTGAGTATTATCATATTAGGAGTTTTAAATTAGTTGAATAATGTCTTAAATTAACTTAGAGTTGTGAGGAAATGAGATGCGCGGGACAGCGCGTCAGATCCGCGTCATGTTCGTCAGCGGCTGTTCTTAAAGTGACAGGAGCACTGATGATGCCTTTCATTAATGTTCATCAAAGAACAACGGGAACAGAGAAAACTGTAGCTTTAATGATGATTAATTTATATTTCATTTATTATTTATGCCATTAAGAAAGGTGTTTGATAACTACAGGGAGTGCAGAATTATTAGGCACGTTGATTTTCTGATCATATTTTTTTTCCAGGCACATTTGACCAATTCCAAACCACAGTAATCCTAATAACTACTATTGATTTAGTATTTAATAATGTATAAGTGATATATAATTGTTCATGAAGGCTGGAAATGAAAATCACCTTATATTCAGGTGTGCAGAATTATTAGGCATGTTTTCTTTTACAGATAAATTGAGCCAAAAAAGAGATTTAACTCAGACTGAAAAGTCAAAAAGTATTAAATGCCCATGAGAAGGATGCAATACTAATGCAATACTAGACATTGCAGTTAAGGCATGACCATTGGACAGTGAAATGCTCGTTGGGTCAGCAGGATCTGACAAAAACAGGTGGTGAAGAAAAAACACCTGTTAACTGCAAAAGAATTAAGAATTAAGGTGAAGAATTAAGGGTGAAACCATCAGGAACCCTTTAGTCTCCAGCGCCACCATTTTCCAAAGCTGCAACCTACCTGGAGTCTCCAGAAGTGCAAGGTGTCAGGATCTCAGAGACTTCAGTTAGGTAAAGAATCCTAAAAAATGACCCCCACTAGATAAGAATCACAAGCTGAAGTGTTGTAAAATACATGAAGAAGGTTTTTTTATAGGCTTTATGGACAGATAGGTTGAGAGTGACTCTTGAAGGACCAGCACCACATCCTCTAGTACCACTGTTTGAAGAATTCATCTTCCAGAATCTGGCAGTACGTTTTGGGAGTTCATTTTTAGTCCATCTCTGCAAAACGGACTTCAGGATGGACTAAAATGAACTCCCAAAACGTACTGCCAGATTCTGGAAGATGAATTCTTCAAACAGTGGTACTAGAGGATGTGGTGCTGGTCCTTCAAGAGTCATTCTCAACCTATAAAACCTATAAAGCCTATAAAAAAGCAGGCTCAATTTATCTGTAAAATAAAACATGCCTAATAATTCTGCACACCTGAATATAAGGTGATTTTCATTTCCAGCCTTCATGAACAATTATATATCACTTACACATTATTAAATACTAAATCAATAGTAGTTATTAGGATTACTGTGGTTTGGAATTGGTCAAATGTGCCTGGAAAAAAAATATGATCAGAAAATCAACGTGCCTAATAATTCTGCACTCCCTGTATTACATTTCTGTATATGTCTAACAGGGAAGGCCATGGGTAAATATAATATTTATTATTTTGGGTTTATGTAAAGATTGTTTAAAGTTCACTTAAATTAAAAGTTGTTTTTTTAAAGCCTAATAAATGTTGAAATTGGGAGCTTTCAGTTATACTGTAATGTAACGTCATTAACGTTTCATAGAGACATTAGTATCAGTGATACCGGCCTTCATTCATAAAAAGATGCCATTACAACACATATTTAAAATATGCTGTATTTAAATTGTTTATACATTAATTTGGAGAGTAACTGAAATTATTACAAAATCAAAATATTAAAAACTTAAAGGGGTGGTAAACCACGATTTCACTATTTTAACTTTAGCTAGCGTGTAATGTTGCTGCTTGAGCATAAACAACATCTGCAAAGTTACAACGTTCAAAGTTTAAAGCAAAGGGAGATATTTGCTTTTAAAGAAATCAGTTTCTAAGAACTACAGCAAACGGCCAGTAGGCGACTACACACATTCCTCCAGGGTTGGTGACATCAACAGGCTCAATATTTACATAAACCCCTCCTCCGAGAATATTAAATAAGGGAGGGTGAGGCCATTTTGTATCGCGGCGCTGTTGTGGTATAAGTTAGTTAGGCTGGAGTGTTGTTGCTGCGATGCCGAGAAAACGCTGTTATTTCCATCCGGATTGCAGGTCTGGGGTACTTGCTCTGTTCAGCCTTCCTTGGGACGGGGGTGCGTTGCAGAGCGTTTAACATACAGCATGTTATATGCACGTGTGTTTGAGTCAGCGGGGAATCAGGCGCGCAGGGCTCTCTGCAGCACATCTAACAGAGGAAAACATCCACCGTCTTCGCGATTTCAATGCCGGATTTTCACAACGTCAGCTGCGTGAAAAAAACACTGCCGGTGCGTGGATGCACAACGCGCGCGATGCACATTTCACGGAGGACAACACAAACTTCCACTAACTTCGCGAGTTCAATGCAGGATATGCACAACGGCTTGTCCTGAAAGCTGGATTTACAAGCTGTTTACGGGCCACAACCTGTAAGTCTGATTTATATTTCATCGATGTGTTTTCCTGTAATAGGTTGTAGCAAGGAAGTAAACAGATGACAGCGCTGTTCTGCAAACCAGTCTGTTAAATGCTCATTCATACTTAACGTTATCCGACGAACACCTAACGTTACAAACACTAACGTTAAAATCTCAACAGCGAACCTGGCATTAGTGTTAATGATTCTTTGATTAGAGCTTTTATGTATTGTTTATCTTCAGGCATGCTAAACATGGTTCTGTGTGTGATTTGGCTAACTTACTAGTAAAGCCAGTGCTTAGTGTTCGTTTTGGGTTAATAGTTCTTGCGACAGATATTTGGCTATAATCGTTCTAAAAATACAAAAGTAACAGTGCCATTCAGTAGCGATCATTATAGATCCGCAGTCTTTACTCTTGAGGACTGAACAGGTTCTGCTCGATCATCTTCACTCAAATGTTCTCATATGGTTTTATTGACGCCGACCAAAGCACAGCCTCCAGGTAAGGGGCGTGACGTTTCCGACAACCGTGCACTGCGGTTAGCGAATCAGAACACACTAGGCCAGCTAACCAATCAGAGCCCACTGCGTATTTTTGAGGGACTGGCTTCATACAACCCGGAAAGCATCAGACCGTTTTACAAGGAGGGAGAGAGCAGTGTAGAATAAAGGTCAAATATATGAAAAATAAGGCAATTTTTTTTTTAAACGAAGCATGAACACATGTTACAGTGCACCCCACAAACACAGTCAAGCCTTCAAAAGAATGTGTTTTACCACCCCTTTAAAATATTAAAAACTTGCGATTAATCGTGATTAATTACACAAAAAAATTGATTAATTAGTTGTTGTTGTTTTTTTTTTTTATCGATTCCCAGCACTAAAATAAATGTTAAACATTATGGTAAATGGTAAAATGAGTAGATTATTTCTGACTAGTCTACAATGCAGACATTTATTTCATTTGAGTTTACTCAGGTATGCTAACTGCTCTAAAGAAAATGTGAAGCCAATGTATAAAGTTCAATTATTGCTGTTGTTATTATTAAGTTAAAAGTGAATCTAGTGTTATTATAGCTGGTGCCCGCCATGAACCAGGACTCCACAGCAAACAAACCGAACCGAACCGTGGCTCCAAAACCGTGACATGAACCGAACTGTGGCATAAGTTTATCATTACACCCCTACTCATCATAAACAACAAAGCAGAGATTTACGTGCAGTGTAGGAGATTCATTCATCATACAGTGATTGACTGTTTTTGTTCTATTTCAGCAGCGAAAATATTTTCAAACAAAGATCACAGCGAGTTTATCTCTCTCAATTCTGACTTTATAACTCGCAGTTGTGAGAAAAAAGTTATAATTGTGGGATATAAATATGCGATGTAAACAAAATTCCAGGTGTTGCAGTAAACCTTGAGTGTCAATAATTTGAAAACTGATTACCGCTGCCATTTTTGTTAGTGTCAAATGTGCATTTCAAGAGACTTTTATTATATGTGCAGTGCTACCAAATCAGGCGCTGGTGCCACTGGTCTCAAATGTTAGTCTGGAGCTCTATAGTAATGATCAGTCCACAACATCGAATCTGGCCCCTTAAAAAAAAATTCTGACACCCCTCGCTTATATGGAGATGGTTTGGCCGTGTTTTATTCAAATGACTAAACTTGAGGACATGGTCGCTCAATTTCGAATACTCCAAATTAATTTACATTAAAGCCAGATTAAGAACAAATTGATGCATGTATGCATGTTGTGAATTAGGTGGAAATGTTTAATGAAAAGTTTAAATACTAAATATATCACTTTCATGATAAATAGTCAGTTAAAGGTACACTTTGTAACTTTTGCTGCTCTAGCGGTTAATAAAACCGCATGCGTCTTGTGGAAAACCATTGAAGCCGGAGCTAGTTCTCTCTGTTTATGTATATGACAAGTCACGCAGGTACTGGGATACTCCGCAGTGGTTGTCGCCCCACCAACACTAAAATAGTTTGAATGTAACACTTGTTATAGGCGTACCATTGTGTTTCAGGATAAGACACTCGCTCATTATATAAATGTTGTACATTTTGAAAATTAAAAGTTACATAGTGTGCCTTTTAAAATGGATTGCATTAGATGCTAAATTAAACAGCCTAATTCTCACATTTAGAGGCTAAACATAATAAGTAAACTCATAATTAGGACAAAATGAAGTTTAGCACACCTTGGCATTATCTAAAATTTAATTTGGCGATCTAAGAGACATGGGCAAGATCGCAGTGATCATCTTGCTCTCTGCTTCATTTCCTGCCTTCATTTCTTCTTATTGAACATTCTGATACGATTGATTGGCACCACCCTTTGGTGCAGCTGATTTTATCTGTTTTTCTTCACTTTGTGTCACTCAGATTGTCTTTATCACATTCACTGTTCCAACAATACACACATGTCGCTCTACCACATTGTCCGTCACCACATGAGAAATGCTGCCTCTCATGTTTGATTTGAATATCATCAGTGACGTGGTGTCTGGAAAATGTGGCATCGGAAACTGACATCTTTTTAAAAGGAAATGCTGTGACATTTGAGAAAGATAAAGTCTGTTTTACCATGGAGAGAAAAATAAAAGTCTATTTTATTTGTTTAAAAAATAGTCTTTTTTATGTTTCTGTTAGCCTCCTTTTGTGCAAGTTGAAGATATTATATGCCAGTTTTGTTCAAACAATTCTTAGAATTAAAGCAGTGGTTCACTTATTCAATACTTATTGCTAAAGAAAATAAATAAGTTTTTAAATAAGACTTAAAAAACGGCAATTGAAGGAGCTGACGTCACATGGAGTGGGAGACTATTCCAAACATTCGGACCTACCAAGGAAAAAGCACAATCTCCTCTCATTTTAAAATTACAGCGAGGGACCTTTAAAAACCGTTGGTCTGAGGACCTAAGAACTCTAGAAGGAGAGTAGGGAATGAGAAGATCGCTAATGTATTGAGGAGCAAGGCCTGTTTTCTAACTTTTTAATGACAAGCAATCCTAAACAATCCCCTTGTGAGATTGATTCTTAATTAGGCTTACAATATAGTACAATTATAATAGCCTATAATATAATATAAAAACTAATTTAAGTATTTCAACTGATATATTAAGAGTTTAGATGCTTCAATTTGTAATAAAAATAAAAAATAAATAAACACTGAAGTAATTAAATAGATCTAATAGCTAAATATATTCAAGGGAACATGTGAACTCTTTTATAGTTATCTAAGCATCCCTGAAACCCAAAACACACACAAATATATTTAAACTGACGTGTGTTACTGAAGTGTTTTGAGTTTGAGTGTGTAACTCTAAATGGCTTGTGCCCGTCATCCATTATTTCCACCACTTAATCAAGCCACTCTTCTTTGAAATATGATGACGTTTTATTTCACATGTCTTTTGCGTTTCACGTCACCTCTTATATTGAGCTATTTGGACCGCAAACATGACTCACTGCCGCTCACACGCAACATAATTTTCTTCCTATGAAACCTGTAAACTGCATTCACAAGTTCTAACACTATAGCGATACTAACTCCATAGCGGGTGAACAGAGCACTGCAATTATTTCTCATTTAAACTACAATCTCCCCACATTTCACGTCTGTCGTCTGCACAGTATTTTATTCTTTCTGCACGGCCGCAGCATCACAAGTGCGGCTTAGAGGGAACATTGCTCTTGACTGAATATCTTTCTTGAGAATATCTTTCTTCTTTCTTATCTTTATTAAGAATCTGTGTATATATAATTCATACAGTGCAGATCATACTATGCAATTTAATTGAGGGGAATGTCTTGTAATCCTTAAGGACTTGTTCTCAAGCCACTTCTTGGTTGTCTTTGCACTTCGGCAAGGAGAATTGTCTTGTTGAAAAATAACATCTGAACATTCCTCTTAAAATAACCACGTTTTATCTGTGGGAAGCATTCTGCAATATTCTCCTGTGCTCCAAAGCAAATGAGTTTTCGCCATGAAGTAGCTCACCAATAGCTGGTAGTCAAACTTTAGATTAGGTAGACCTAGAAATAAACCATTCTCCCTTCTGTCCATTCCCTCTCCTAGCTTTTTCATTTTCTCATTTTTTTAAATTATTTAGCTTTCCTGCACTATTGGTTTCTCCTCTTTTCTACAATTATCTGTCCATCTTTCATCTCGCCCCTCCTAACATCTATGTCCGAGGCGAAATCATTAGGCTGGTGGAAGTGCATCGTCTGTACCCTGCAATCATTTATGCTCAATTAGATTTACTCTTCACTCTATTCACTCTTGAATTCATGTGCTTCCTTCCATCCATAGCAATTGACTTTCTGACTTCAGAAAGAGACTGTTCTCCTCTGACCATACATTAACAGTCACTTCTATTTAACAGTGTAAATAGAATCTAGTTGCTATTTACACTTAGTGCAAATAGCCGCTGCCTTTATTGTTCTCCCACACTTTCGAGAGACACGTCTCTGAAACCATGATAATACATGACTTGATTTTAAAACTGAAACAGGCATTGCAGAACACCTGTCCCAACATGGTGACGGGTGAGATTGCTCCCCTCTTGTTCCCGTTAAAAAGGTAACCCATTCTCACTCACGAGGGATCCGATACTGCCGCATGTCCAAGAGAAATGCTGTCACCTATACTGACGTTAAACGTGCCCGCAGCGACACGGAACAAAGTGCTTAACATGAAAAACGCTTAATGTACTAAGATAGTGGGATGGGCAACAGTGGTCGAGTAATCGAGTACTCGAACGTCACAGCGATCATCGATCATGAGAACGATGATCGCCCTGAAAAAAAAAATATTTGTCTCTTTTTTTATTGGTTATTGCGTCGTTTTGCGCGGTACTGGAGGTCTGATTGGTTAGCGTTATACAGCTCGCCTCCAGACCGCGGCGAAATAAAGTGAAACTGAGGCGTGCACTGCAGTGATGTCTGGAATCACTGATCATTAAATGGTTAGTGCAAGATGTGCAGCGCCAATCTGTCATAGTCTATAGCATTATAATGAGAACACCGTGGAAAATGCTGTAAATGATCTGTGCTAGTTCCCCGTGTATCAGCTGATCCACAGAGAAACTTGCGAGAACACTCAGACTAGCGCGTGAAGTTCATGTGCGCATTCGCGTCCTTTTCTGCAGATGCACGTTGTAAGATTACTTTTATGTTTTCTATATCTGATTAATCTCATATAAAACGCGTTTGGTTGAGCTTAATAAACTAGCAAAGCGCTGCCGTTATACCGGCTGTTCATTCTCTTCAGTTTCAGCTCAAATGCATTAATGCTCGAGCTCGACATGGTTTAGAGACAGAAATTCTTTTCAGATAGGCTATTTCTTTCTCAGAATCATTGACATTAGTAATGCAGCACTGCTATACTGTTCTCGTATTTTTTAATAGTAGACCTAGTTTATTTAAAGATGTTTTTCGTTATGAGTTTGAAAACGCGCAGTGATGTCTGTAAACACTTCGATCATGAATAATAAAATTAAGTGCATGATGTGCAGAGTCAATCTGTCAAAGCATTATAATGAGAACACGATTTTAATAAAATGTTGTTTCTGTGTGCTTTCGTTGTCCGTGTAGCCTATCAGCGTTGTTAAGGGAAGAGCGCATTCAAAATGTTTCGTTTCAAACCCTTCGCCTGTAAAATCTAGCACGCTGAAGTTCACGTGCGCATTCACGTCCTTTTGTGTTGATTAATGTTGTAATAGGTTCATAATAATCTTCATATTAATATTGATATAGGGTGCGTTTGGTTGAGTTTATTAACCAGCTCTGCAGGGTGGTGTTATTTCACAGTTTCAGCTCAAAGGCAATTCTCGATACTGATTTGGTTATTTGAGACGGTCATTTTATAAAGATGTTTCTTTTTCAAAGACATTTATGCATCATAATCTAGCAGTTATTTTTTGTTTTATATGTTCATGTTTTCATATACCTGTTTTCATGTCACGTTTGTATTTGTCAACAACCATCTTCATAACAGTTTTCATTAACTCAATGACGGACATGCCCCGCCCCCTGCACATGCCCCGCCCCCAATTACTCGAGTACTCGTTTTTGAGACCTATGGATGATCGAAATGAGAAATTGACAAAAATGCCCATCCCTAAGTGATATTCGAGGACCAAATTCAGTACACACCTTATTACTGTAATAAAGCATAAATGTACATAAGCAGATGAGCCCACAATATGAACGCAGTTAATTAGCCTAGACATTAAGCGTTTATTCCTAAAATAAAATACCGTTATAAAGAAAACGCTTAATACAAGACAGTAATATTAAAAGACCAATCTGTATACACATTATTAATAAAGCTTAGCCTACTGTGTAGACAAGCAAATCAGGCCGAATATGAACGCAATTCGCTTACACGTTCAGCATTTTCCACTTGGAAAACCATTATAAAGGGAACACTTAACGTGGCTTAATTCAAGACGGTAATATTAAAAGACCAAGATCAATAGGCTACACACATTAATAAAGCATAGACAAGCAGATGAACCCAGAATTTGAACGCAGCGAGGACGTTTCATGTTAACATTTACATTTAATCATTTAGCAGAGGCTTTTATCCAATCTTACAAATGAGAAGAGCAATAGAAGCAATCAAACCCAAGAACAGGGCAACAATAAGTGCTGTGACAAGCCCTAGTTAGTCTAGCAAAGTGAATGAATAGAATAGAATAGAATAGAATAGAATAGAATAGAATAGAATAGAATGGAATGGAATGGAATGGAATAGAATAGGTAAGTGCTAGTATTAAAGGGTCAATTGTTGGTCAATGTGTCTTTAGCAGTTTCCCAGAAGCTCGGGTTGAGTTAGATTCATTTCACCAGCTTGGAACATGTCAATGTAAAAGTCTGTGAAAGTGATTTTGTGCCTCTACAAGGCCACAAGGCGCCGTTCGCTTGCAGAACACAAGCTTCTGGAAGGCACATAAGTCTGAAGTAGTGAGTTTAGGTATGGAGTGCAGAGCCAGTGGTTGTTCTGTGGAGGCCAGTGCAAACTAATGAAGAGAGGTGTGACGTGCGCTCTCTTTGTAGAGATTCAAAATTCACTTTGTAGATATTTCATATGTTGTTTAATCTCCTTCCTCCTCTGGTGTCTCATCTCTATCCCTCACATTTATAAATCTATTAGCGGAGGTTGGTAAAAAGCACTGATCTGTCGCCTTTTAACCTCTATCTGTGTCTTGTGATGTGTCTTTCTTTCTAAATTATTTAATTAGTCCTATTCAATCCTGTCTCTCCATCCCATTACATCGCTACCCTTTACACACACACACACACACACACACACACACACATACACACACCTGCACTCATCAAGCACTTTCCTTTAGGAGGTTCCTTCTTCTGTTGAGCCTTTTGGCTCTGGCATTGCCTGTTGTTCAGCTCTGTGTCTCCACCGTCACCTCAGTCATCCGATGTTTGCTCAGGCTGAATTACAGCTTTCCGGCATTTTTTTAGACTCATCACTGATCAAAAGAGCTCCCAGTCCATATTCAAACTAGTGAAAAGTATTGATTTAAAGCCTTCACTACAAAGTATCCTTCAGTATTGCTCCAGGGTATTTTGAAGATGTCAATTTAGGTCGATATGTGATGAGCTTTGCCACACATATGAATGAGATTTGAAAGTCCTTAACGTGAGTGGGTCTGTTCTTTATTTTTTGACAATTTAAGAAGAGTACATAAGGGAAATCTGGGCCTGGGATCAGAAAATGACTCAAACTTGGTTTTTCGATTGTGCATGTGCACAGGCCACTTGATTTATTTATTTATTACTTTTTTTTTTTAAAGATTTTATTTTTTATTATTGTCATCAGAGATTCAAAGTTATTCAATTTACCTAACATTTCACACATTTTAGTGCACTGTGTCTAACCATTGGTAAAATCCCGGTAGCACACAGCCCCATAATCGCAACTAAAGCATGCCATGTAATCACATGATAGCCTTGCAATCAGGCGAGCGCTTTTCCTTGCTAAAAAAGGCCACTTATGACTGTCCTTGTTTTGTCCTCGTTATGTGTAGTTTGTCATTTTTGTGTCCCATCTGTCATTTATAATGCTATTTATGAGCGTTTTCATGTTTTTATTCATGCCCAGTTATAAAACTACTGAACCTTAAAAATGTAACTATTCTTGTTGAAAAGCCCTGTATCTCTCTCCCAAGGCCATTGTTTGATGTGGGCACAAGTACAGGCTTTACCATGACATGACCCGTCTTTAATGATTTATGTAGACAATATCATATTTTGCAGTTATATGCTGTATCATTTGTTTTCATGGCTCCCATTAGTGGTGTTAGTTCAGTTCATGGACAAATCATTTCATAAAAGATAAGAATTGTCAATTTTGATTTTATGATTACATGGACTTTCATGTAATTCAGACACTGCATTGCTCACAGAGGAACAGTGGTAAGATATTAATTTGCCCTGTCTAAGCTTATTGTGCAGAGATTACTAAGTAAGCCATTCATATTTTAAATTCCCTGAAAAGTTTGAACACTGTGGCTCTGTGGTGCAGAAGGGTCTTTGGAAAGCATGTTTGGAAATGGTCATTATTTTTGCTGTTCCATTGAATGGGGATGCTAGTAGTGCAGAAATAATTTATCATTGGCCTTTTCTTCACTTTGCTTATTCCCTGTGATCTCTCTTTTGATTATTATTTAATGTTTTAAATGTATGTAACCATGTGTTTGGGCCTTTTAACCATTGTGGAGAATAGTGATTTGTTACTTTGTTATGGGAGTGTTTTAGAGCAGAAGTTGTCTACCATTTCCAACACCCCACCAGACTTTTAGTCTGTATATAGGGATACCGTAAAATAGACATGACAGATTTGCACTACATCATTACTTTTATTCTTAACATTGTTGAATGCCAGTTTGACATGACATTAAAGAAACAGAAAAGGAAGTAAGAGGAGGATGTATACTCTTGATCCAAGAAGTTATAAAAATTAGGGGTGTATCGGTACACGTATTCGTACCGAACCGTTTCGGTACAGGGCTTTCGGTTGGGTGCACGTGAGTCTTTAACAGTTAACAGTCGGCTTGTTTTAGGCGCGGAACACACTTCAGTCCGAGTTCCCACACGAACATATTAAGTATTCAGTCCATTTTATCACGATATTCAAACGATAAATTGCCGTTTTGACGCTCTTTAAAGGGTTAGTTCACCCAAAAATGAAAATTCTGTCATTAATTACTTACCCTCATGTCGTTCGACACCCGTCAGACCTCCGTTCATCTTCGGAACAGAAATTAAGATATTTTAGTTTAAATCTGATGCCTCTGAAAGTCCTCCATTGGCTCAATGGTACTCTACACTCTCAAGACCCTTAAAAGGTACTAAAGACGTCGTTACAAAGTCCATCTCACTACAGTGGTTCTAAAATAACTTTATGAATCGGCGACAATAGTTGTTGTGTGCAAAAAAACCCTAAATAACGACTTACATAGTGATGACGAATTCAAAACAAAGCACCATGAAGCTTCGAAGCGTTATGAATCACTGAGTCGATTCAGCGGTTTGAATCGCCAAATTTCAGCAGTTTGGCGGTTTGACACGCGATCCGAATCATCATTCGGCTCAGTGATTCATAACGCTTCAAAGCTTCATGATGCTTTGTTTTGAAATCGTCATCACTATGTAAGTCGTTATTTAGGGGTTTTTTGCGCACAAAAACTATTGTCGCCGATTCATAAAGTTATTTTAGAACCACTGTAGTGAGATGGACTTTGTAACGACGTCTTTAGTACCTTTTCAGGGTCTTGAGAGTGTAGAGTACCATTGAGCCAATGGAGGACTTTCAGAGGCATCAGATTTCAACTAAAATATCTTCATTTCTGTTCCGAAGATGAACGGAGGTCTGACGGGTGTCGAACGACATGATGATAAGTAATTAATGACAGAATTTTCATTTTTGGGTGAACTAACCCTTTAATGTGGCGTGACTGATCAACACTGATGATCACAGTTCAAGCAGCCACGCGTGAGCGCGATCATATGTGAGCGCGATCATATGTGAGCGCGATCATATGTGAGCGCGATCATCTGTGAGCGCGCGATCATCTGTGAGCGCGCGATCATCTGTGAGCGCGATCATCTGTGAACGTGATCGATCATCTCTTCCTAAAGAATAAACATGAATGAACATTTGAAGGTATGTTGAGGATATATTACAACTTACTGTCATGTATCGTGTGTGTAATCGCTCAATCAGTGTTTCAACGGCGGAAAGACGTCAATATAACCGCTTGTAAACTAAACAATGTCATGTAGCATCACATTTACCCCAGGCAGACACCTCAGTGTCCACATAGAAATCAACTCTGTCACTAAATATACACTATATTAGCCTATATATTCATTATATTCTACTGAACCTGTTAGTGATGTCTTGATTATTTCATGTATGTTTAAATAAACCTGTCATGAAAATTACAGACACTGAATGATTATATTTCAACAACGAATTGGAGAAAAAAATATTTAATATTTTATAATTAGTTATTGCAAAAACTCCCTAATGTGAAGTTTACGTGTTTGCGTACTGTTATTTGAGTGTTCATTATTATACCTAAAAATAAATAGCAACTGAATTTAGGTTAATAGTTTGGGCTCTGTTGTTAACCTTTAATATTAATGTGCAAGTAAGGGCTCCCTATATAGTTTACAGCAATATCTCCAATAAACTTTTAGTTAAAATTGAATTCATTAAAAGACAGACACTTTTTTTTTTCAGTAAACCACTGTTTAATAAAAATAAATAAAAAGCAATTTTGTAAAACTGCTGTACCGAAATCGTACCGAACCGTGACTTCAAAACCGAGGTACGTACCGAACCGTCAGTTTTGTGTACCGTTACACCCCTAATAAAAATGTGTTCTCATCTTGTGCAGTCGAAGTATAAGTGGTACAGTTGTAAAAATGAGAGGAAAATTAGTCTGTACATGTTTCCTGCTGACATTTTGAAATACTCTGGGTTTGTAATGCTTTATTTAACATCACCGCTCACATGGACCACATAAATGGAACACTTAGAGTCAGAGACACGGACGATTAGGCTTTGACGACTGCTGTGAGATAACCTGGTTTTCTTCTTGTAATCAAGGTTTTATCATTCCATTTCATAGATGCCGAAATAGTAGTCCCAAGTACCTTAAAGCTGTATTAAAGCTTATACTGTTACATTAATATAGCTATTGAAATGAACATAGCTGTACTGTCAGCCCAACATATGATTGGGTGCTAGCCATTCAGAAGCACTGACTTTTGCATGATGCAAAAGTACAAAAAAAGTTGCATGTCTTCCACTGTAGTGCTGCTTACAGAGCTACAGGCTTTCCATCAATGACCAACACTTCGGAAAAAATTTGATGTGTGGCCACATGGTTTTTAATGGGATAGTTTCAACAATTTTGACTGGTGGACCAAGGAAATTGGATGAATAATATCACATTTGCTTGAAATACGATTCCATCTGACACTGTTAATCACAAATGGCATCCATACTTACTGTGTCTATAGATCAACACTTATGTTTTTGACACTCGGGTGCTGCTGTCAATAAAGCAAAAGGGGGGACAGACCAAATACTAATACATCCTGAAATGTGTGGACATTTACTTGAAATAGTCCAAATGCTATGCTTATATTTTAATTAAATTAGAAAATAAACCAAGATGGATGCATTTCACTAGAGGCCTCAGACTTTAAAAAAAAAAATGAAGATGTTGATCTCAAGAAAACGGAATGCATTTTGAGCTTAATCTGTGTATAATCCTTATGCGTTCACTAAACATCGCTGCATGTTCACTAAGCAATTAACACTTGCAGCAGAACTCATTGTGTTGATGATGTTTGCATGTGGCTGTGTCTCACAGGAAGGAGTGGAGGTGAGGGTGGCCCGGATATTCAACACCTTCGGATCCCGCATGCACATGAATGATGGGCGAGTGGTCAGTAATTTCATTCTGCAGGCTTTACAGGGAGAACCGCTGACGGTAAGACCCGTTCACTTCATTAAAATAACGAACCATGTGTTATTTACACTCTACAGCAACTCCCTTTGACTCATTTCAACTTCACGCAGACACACATATGGGTGTTACTTACAATTTGAAGTGACACCCATATGTGTGTCTGTGAGAAGCTGAAGTTTTTCAACGTAAGAGTGTGAAAACCTTGTAAAATGAAACTCCCTTAAAGAGCACCTATCATGGAATTTTGAAATTTACCTTTCATGTAGTGTGTAACATAGATTTAAGTGAACAAAAACATCCTACATAGTTTGAAATATGACAGTGCACTGTATATGTAGTTATTTTCTTTCAAAAGTAAGAGTCGACTCTGAGTCATTTTTAAGAATCGTTAGAAGACCGAAGCTTTTTCTCTGACTAGATGACGTCAACTTGTCAAGTTATTTGAATACGATACGCCCACTTATTGCGCTCCAAGACGCCAGTGAAAACTAGAAAACATCATGGCGACGAGACGCTGTGTTCTGAAGTGCGACTCAAAAGCAAACTTTTTTCATCTGCCCAAGGATGAGCATTTGAAGACTAAGTGGCTGGAAGACAAACCATACATCGTCGCGATTGAGTGTTTATTATTAGTCGTCAAATGTATGTTTCGCGATCTCAGGAAGCTTTTATTATGGACTTTTATTATGGCACATGGTATCTTCTTCGTCTGTCTGTACCATATATGGATTACATGTGCACAGAGCGCCCTCCGGCTGCCAGTATGAATTGAAAACAACACACAAGAGACTCAATCGCTCATGATTAGGCTATTTCTGCCCATTTTGAGGAAGTATTGAATAAAAAATACTCCTCTGTTTAGAAATTTGACACAGACATATGAGAATCTATCAATATGTCTCCTCATCTGCACACTTTTGAACTAAAAGCCCTGAGGGATGTTGATTTGTCGCGAGTCTTCGTGAGGAGTTTTTTTATGAATGAGATCAGCTGAGGCTCATATTACAATCAAACGGTACAGACGCGGTTTTCATATTCATAACTCCTCACACATATTAACAAATTACTGTCACTATAAGACTTTGATGGGCGTTCCGTTTCCGAAAATATCTGCACAGACCATACCAATCACAACTGACTGGGTCATCGGACCAATCACCGCAGATTAGCGTCACGTAAAGACGGGGTTTTGAAAAGTGAATCACTAAAGGAATCATTTGAGAATCGCTGTCAAAACAGGTAAAAATAAATGCATATTATAAGAAAACTAAAGTCTTTTTTGTCATTGCATGCATGCAAAACTGTTGTTGGGGACTTCTAAAACAATATTTGGAACATTTTAAATGCCATGATAGGTGCTCTTTAAAACTAGGGCTGCACTAATTGAAATCGAACTGAAACTGCGATTTGGCTTAGTGCGATTATGAAATCGCAACGGCTGTGAATTATTATTATTATTATTATTATTTATTTATAAAAAAAATCTTTTCGATTTTTAATTAAATAAATATGCAAGTTTGAGTTGCTTATTACGTGCATTTGAAAAAGCAACACGCCTCAAGCATCTTCCCAAACTTGTAATGCGAAGCGTTCATAAACCTGTGACAACATTTAATAAATCAGTCGAGTGTTTGAAATCACTTCCTTTTGTGAGCTATTGTGGCTTCTTATCATAGAATGAGGCAGGCATTATATTATTTTATAGTATTCTATGCAGTGATTAAAGGCTATGTCGATTAGCATTGCATTATAAATAAGCCTGTACTTTATTGTTATTTAAATACCCAAGAAGGAACTCAAATACACCATATTTTGTGGCAGCCGGGTGTTTATTGTCTAATGTTTATAGTCGTGTGTTTATTGTTTAATCAGCCCCACGTGCATCAATGAGCCTTGGCCGGCAACACCCCACAAGAGCTGCAGTCTAGCCATCACAATTTCAAATCCTTACGCTTGCCCATTTTTCCTGCTTCTAACACATCAACTTTGAGGACAAAATGTTATCTTGCTGCCTAATATATCCCACCCACTAACAGGTGCCGTGATAAAGAGATAATCAGTGTTATTCACTTCACCTGTCAGTGGTCATAATGTTATGCCTGATTAGTGTATGTGTATATATACATATATAAGAAGGTTGTTTGTGCTTGCTTGTAGAGCTATATATAAATTTCATTTGTTGAAAAAAAAATTAAAACGCCATTTTTACCAGAAAAAAAAAATGTTTCCCCAAATCGTGCAGTCCTACTTAAAACACACTTTTGTTTAATTTATTTAATCAAATCTACAATTAATTTCTAATGGGCATCTATACCCATATCCCAAACTGTCATCTCAAATCATTATTTTGTGATGATTTTTTTTTGTTTCCGTTATTTCTATGGCTAAATGCCTTGTTAGCATTTTAAATACACACAATTAAATAATATTTCACATTTTATACATCATGTCATGCTATAATTAATGTTTTATTTGGGGGGAGGGGTGTCTTATACATATTAAGGCATTGAAAATGATACGAGGCATGGAAAACATTTCCAATAAAGTTTCAATGTAATTCATATAACAAAAAGAAAAACCTTTAAATCTGTTTTTATATAGAAATCCATCCCAAGGGCATAAAAGTGTTCATGCTTCCTTATTGTAAACACTTACGCTCACATAAGGATTTCACATACTGATTGACTGTTCCTCAGTCACTTTGAAGCCGCTCTTGCTGCATGTGCTCTGATGACTCTTATTATAATTCTGTGTATGTTTCTCCTTCTCCTTTTTCAGGTTTACGGTTCAGGCTCTCAGACAAGAGCTTTCCAATATGTGAGGTAAGCTATAGATCTAAAATAGATGTAATGCGTGTTTTCATTTGTTTCATACCTCCCGCGAGTATGTGGAATGACACAGTCGAGAAAAAAATTTACAATAATTAACAGTACTGCGGTACAGCCGAACAAATGCTATCAAAACATAAAAACAATGAAATATAGGAACGTAATAGTGGCATTTAGCTTGTTTAAATGAAAGCTTCACCTCCATGCTTGTAACCTTCAATTTGCAGTGCAGTGTTTACTTGGGATTTGTTGACTAACAGTCTGTGAAGAAGGCAACAATTAAAATCAGCAAATAAATAAATTATACTATTTAATGTGCTGGTTCTGTATAAAAATGAAGAAGCTTTTTTTAAAAGCTATAGCCATGAACAAAGATTTATGCAACACATCCATCTGTCCCTTTTTTCCCATTTCCATCCATGCAAAAAGGTATTAAAATGAGCCTGACTGCATCAGCGCAGTCCTATCTTTTGTCTTAATGAAATGAACCTCGGGGTTCCTGACTGATTCCTGACACATGGCGTTTTTCAAAAATGGAGGTCTGCTTTTGATGGGATTACTAATGCTTTCTGGTAATTGCATTGAAGGTATTTCAAAGGCTGAACTCTGTTTTGATTTTAACGGCTGCAGTGTTTGTGTACGGACTGATGATGTGGTGCTTTGCTGGAAGCAAATTTATCAGTTATTAGTATTAGTAATGTGCCAGGCATCTCTACCAGCGTAAGTTCCATACCACCTCATAAAAAATGCTTGATTGACTGATGTTGTCAAAAAGTTTAGTTATGCTTTCAAATCATATCACATTTGAATGTATCTTTTGTAAAAAGCTGTCATTTTGTGAAGAGTAAGGCCCCGATCACACACAACGTGTTTTTCAGGTTTGAAAACGCGAGGCGCACCACACTGCCTTTTTAGTTTTTTTTTTATTTAGAAAATAGCAGTGCGCTGCGGGTTTTTTTTTATGTTTCTAGGCAACCCCCAAAATCAGCTGTGCTGTCAGTCTAATCAAGATAACCGTCGCCACAACGGAAGGCCCGCCTCTTCATTCATTCGATTGGACAAGGAGGAAAAAATTTAATGACGTCGGGTTTTCTGCTCAGTTTTTTTTTTTTTTTTTTTACTTCATGCGCTCAGAGTGCTCCTTCAAAAACGCGAGGCGCCGGGGCGCATAAGCAGCGCGCATTACACTCTCTGCCAAAAGAAATCTATTCAAAAAAGGCGTATCTCACTGCAAAAACGCGTTCTGTCTGATCAGGGCCTAGCACATTCAAATAGCACATTATTTCAACTTTTTTTTATGTTTTACACATGTAGTGTTTATAATATTTGTATTGTATAAATAGCTCCTTATACAAGAAAATTATATAGCTGCCTTTATATTTTTTATGTTAGGTGTGACTTGCAAGGGGATCTATATACAGGGAGTGCAGAATTATTAGGCACGTTGATTTTCTGATCATATTTTTTTTCCAGGCACATTTGACCAATTCCAAACCACAGTAATCCTAATAACTACTATTGATTTAGTATTTAATAATGTATAAGTGATATATAATTGTTCATGAAGGCTGGAAATGAAAATCACCTTATATTCAGGTGTGCAGAATTATTAGGCATGTTTTCTTTTACAGATAAATTGAGCCAAAAAAGAGATTTAACTCAGACTGAAAAGTCAAAAAGTATTAAATGCCCATGAGAAGGATGCAATACTAATGCAATACTAGACATTGCAGTTAAGGCATGACCATTGGACAGTGAAATGCTCGTTGGGTCAGCAGGGTCAGACAAAAACATGTGGCGGAGAAAAGACACCTGTTAACCGCAAAAGAATTAAGAATTAAGGTGAAGAATTAAGGGTGAAACCATCAGGAACCCTTTAGTCTCCAGCGCCACCATTTTCCAGAGCTGCAACCTACCTGGAGTCTCCAGAAGTGCAAGGTGTCAGGATCTCAGAGACTTCAGTTAGGTAAAGAATCCTAAAAAATGACCCCCACTAGATAAGAATCACAAGCTGAAGTGTTGTAAAATACATGAAGAAGGTTTTTTTATAGGCTTTATGGACAGATAGGTTGAGAGTGACTCTTGAAGGACCAGCACCACATCCTCTAGTACCACTGTTTGAAGAATTCATCTTCCAGAATCTGGCAGTATGTTTTGGGAGTTCATTTTTAGTCCATCTCTGCAAAACGGACTTCAGGATGGACTAAAATGAACTCCCAAAACGTACTGCCAGATTCTGGAAGATGAATTCTTCAAACAGTGGTACTAGAGGATGTGGTGCTAGTCCTTCAAGAGTCATTCTCAACCTATAAAACCTATAAAGCCTATAAAAAAGCAGGCTTCATGTATTTTACAACACTTCAGCTTATGATTCTTATTTAGTGGGGGTCATTTTTTAGGATTCTTTACCTAACTGAAGTCTCTGAGATCCTGACACCTTGCACTTCTGGAGACTCCAGGTAGGTTGCAGCTCTGGAAAATGGTGGCGCTGGAGACTAAAGGGTTCCTGATGGTTTCACCCTTAATTCTTCACCTTAATTCTTAATTCTTTTGCGGTTAACAGGTGTCTTTTCTCCGCCACATGTTTTTGTCTGACCCTGCTGACCCAACGAGCATTTCACTGTCCAATGGTCATGCCTTAACTGCAATGTCTAGTATTGCATTAGTATTGCATCCTTCTCATGGGCATTTAATACTTTTTGACTTTTCAGTCTGAGTTAAATCTCTTTTTAGGCTCAATTTATCTGTAAAAGAAAACATGCCTAATAATTCTGCACACCTGAATATAAGGTGTTTTTCATTTCCAGCCTTCATGAACAATTATATATCACTTATACATTATTAAATACTAAATTAATAGTAGTTATTAGGATTACTGTGGTTTGGAATTGGTCAAATGTGCCTGGAAAAAAAATATGATCAGAAAATCAACGTGCCTAATAATTCTGCACTCCCTGTATTTGAGGGCTGACAGGTTTTGCTTAACTATGCTTGGATTCATAGGAAAAGGATAGTAACCTTTCCCAGTCTGTTGGCATAGTTACTGTATTCTTCTTTTGTATGGCAATAAAATAGTTTGGTAGAATATAACATTTTGGAAGAATGGGTACATTGGTCTGGCAGAGCCACCTTGTTAGTGTTGTATGACCTTCACCAGTTTTGTAAATGCCTCTTTTATCTGACCATCACATATCATTTTATAATTGTTCCTCCTTCAGGGAACAGAAAGGAAGAAATTATCTCAAAAGACGTTCACTTTTTGTAGCCGATTTTGAGTGTAATTTAACCAAGCCAGTTTCATCTAGAGCTAGGCCTATTTGTTTTTGACACTACGGCTGGGTAAGAGAACTGAGCCATCGTTGGTTATTTTATGTCTCTCTATTTCAGCAGAACAAACAGTTTCCTGGATGTGCAAAGTTCACTTAATTAGGATTGTGCAACACAGCGCTCAAAATACTAGAGGAAAATGCTGTTATCGTCACTTTTTTTTTTTCATTTCAGTATCGACTTGGTACCGTTTCAATTTGAATATTAAAATGCATTTGTTCTGGAGGAAAAGGTAACTGTCATCCATCACACTTAATAATGGGAGAGATGATCGGAGGAAACTCGGTTTGGTACTTGGTTGGAAACGTCACTTTTCATTGGCTTTGATACCCCTCTCAGGGTCAGAGCCCACACCGTTCAAGGAGATAGCTTTGCAGCCCTTGTCTGATTCATCCTAAAGATAAATACGGGAGTGTTATCTCAAATAAGCAGCGTACAGCCAGTGAAGAGAAGATGGACCGGTATGATTGATCTCATAGTGTTATTAAAGGGAAATGGACCAATTCACCATCCGTCTTTCCTGCTGTATTGACAGATCAAAAGCAACTCTTGGAGCTAGTATTCAGTGCGCGTCTAAAACGAATAGTTCATCCAAGAGATGAACTGTCATTATTTACTCCCCTGCATGTTATTCTAAACCTGTATTTTTCCATGGAACACAAGAGAATTTTTGTCAGAAAATAATTACAGAATCATGCTTGGGAGAACTATTCCTATTAGAGGTCGACCGATAGTGGATTTTACAGATACCGATAACTAGGTTGGACCACACTTGCCGATAACCAATTAATCAACCGATAGTTTTTAAAATGGGTACTGGATAAAAATAAATGAATCAATCAATAAATAAATAAACATAACACTCTACGTAAAACAGTGCTGAACTTTATTACAAGAAATAAAATAAAAAAACAGTACTGAACCATGGAAATTGCTAAATTATATATGTAAATATGGATACATTAAAAAAGTTCTAACAGAACAAATTCTACAGAAAAGAATTATATAAGCATTTATATAAATAAATGTTCCTTTAACTATAATAGAAAAATGTATGTAAATGTCATAGGTAACAGACAGCAAGTCCCATTTGTTAACAAGGATGTATTAGCTTATTTAGCTAGCTCACATGAGCTATATGCATTATGCAATACACATTTTACAGCATGTATTCATATTTGATCGATACAATTGTATCTTGATCATTCATGTTAGTTCATATTGCATTAACAAAGGTGTGTCAGCGCGCTCTGTGCAGCATGTGCTCTCCGTTCAGCGCGCAGCCTCACGTATAAACAACGCCAGTGATCGTTTTTATTTCACCTCTAGAGGCCGCTCTCGTGCTATATAATGCCAGCAGACCTTCTCAGAGCTCTCGTACTGTGTAATGACAGCGCACCCTTCTCAGCCGCTCCAGCAACAGACGCAATCCGGAAAAAACTATCTGTATTGATTTTTACCGATAACCGATTGTTCCACCAATCAACTATTGGTGCCGATTAATCGTCAAAACCGATGAATCGGTCGACCTCTAATTCCTATAGTCATGATGACTTTGAATAAATTACCTCTTTTTATCTTATATTTTTGACAATTTTGCCTTTTTTCAGTTGTACAGAGAAGGAGAAACAGGAAGTGAATGTGTGGCCGGAAAAGAACCAGATTAGGACCATAAGCCGGGATTCGAAATCATAAGAAGGCTGGTGGTGTTATAATTAATGGTTTAAACGTTAAACGTTAAAAAAAATTAAACGTTAAATCACCAAGACCTAAACTGCTGTTCAAAAGTTTGGGATGCGTACGATTTTTAATGTTGTTAATAGAATTATCTTCTGTTCACCAAGGCTGCATTTAAATGTATTTTGTGGCTGGTAAAAAAAAAAAAAAAGGCCAGCCTTTGGCAGGTGTGGCTAAAAGTTAGTTTTAGGTCCTGCCAATAATTGTTAGAAGGCTTTTATTTTGACAGCGCTAAGAGCATCAGTGTCTGAGCCAAGCCTGCAGCAAAGCTGACGTGCCTCGATCGCCCCCAGGTGGTTGGTCCCAGTATAGCTCATAACCCCCGCCCCTCCGTGTATTCTAATGGACACGAGACAAACTAAACAATCAAATTACACTTCAAATAGTTTTTTTCCAAAGTTGGTTTCTATCATTTTAGGCCGTTTTTATCACAATGATTTCATTTCAAGTGTTCGTTTTTTAAATAAGTTTGGTTTCAAGTTAGTTATTTGATGCTTTAAAAACGGAGGGTGTGACGTCATGATTGACAGCTGAGATTGAGAGATTCTCTGAGTGAAGTTGTCACTGAGGCACCAACTGACTTTTTTCGGGATTTTCGGGAGGAGATTGGAGCTTTAGCTTTAATTTCTACATTTCCATAACTGTTTATTTCACACCGACATAATGAATTGTTCTGCATCTGCGAGAGTGTGGGCAGGCTTTTGATATCGCGGCTCTGCTTTCTGCTCTCTACTGCGCAGACTCCAGTTCCAAATCTGCGCAAGATGTCAGCGCCATATTCGGACCTCTTGAGGCTTCACTTTTCTTCAGTGGAAGAGAATGAAGTCACGTCGTTCATATTTTTTTACAGTCTATGGTCTGAGCACAGATCCCCAAGGAGCTTTCATTCTCTGTCTTCATTAGATTTTATGTCTTTGTTTAACAGTTCTGCCTAATGAAATATTATGAAAAAGGGTATGTGAAAAAAACATTATAACTAAAGGCTAACAATATAATACTTTCTCGAATGCAGTCTACATTTAGCAAATCTATATAATTTAAACAAATAAATATTTAATTTCATGAGACTTGCAAACTTTGATAAATCCAGCTGTTAGATCTCCTAAAGTGTGCATTTGTGGCCTGCATAAAGTTAGGTGTACTCTGTGATGCTTCGTTCGTGCAAATTGGATGTGGACAGGACAGCTCTGTTGTCATTGGACACATGCAAGTGAGAAATCCTGGATTTGCCAGGCAGAAATTTTGATTCTGATCACTTAGAATAACAATATCAGAAAACCATATTATCATCTCAATAAGCCAAAGCCACAGGTCTAATTCATATGTGAAGCACAAACGCGTAGGAAGTGCACAACACTTAGGGGGGTTTGAAAAATCGCTAACCCTAGGAGTAAAAGTGATGTTTGATGTTTCTGTCAACCTCTTTGTTTATTCAGAACATTCTCACAACCCCCTCCATGCAATTAGGCAAGTGTATAACTTGAGAAACAGCTTGAGAAAGGTTGTGGTAAGAAGCACAACACAAAGCCCATTGATTTGTACCTATTCAAATAAATTGCCTACATAATAATGGCTTTAGGACTGCCTCACACAATATAAAGGTCTATGTGGTGGCACCTACCTCTCTGTTGGAATTTATTGGTTCACATATAAGTTATTCACTTTCTTAGACTTTTATGAATTGCTAAACACAAATGATGACAGCTGCCATTTAGAAATGTTTTGACAAAACGTATTCAGAAGTTTGCATGAATCTGCTACACATATTTGCACATGGAAGGGCTCAGTTGGGGACACTTAATATTCAAATTCAACTAAATGACTGATCTGCCCACATTGTCACTATACGATAATTGAAATGAGCTGGGTGACATCACCGTTTTCTCCAGAGCGGCTGTACAGCCGAATCAAATTCTGTTGCATTATTTTCCTGTTTAACACTGTGAAGCTGCTTTGAAACAATCGGACCTCTAAATAAATAAAGGTGACTTGACTTGATGGAAATCACCAGTTTGAACATTCATATTATTGGGGGACAACAGGACCAGAGATCAGAGCAAAAGAAGCAGCACATGTTCGGAAAGATTTATTTAAGGTTTAATAACTTTTTTTAATTTTGTTGGAATGAGAACTAACACGGTTCTCTAACTAGGCATAAATCGGGGAAAAAAAATCCAACAAGCAATTCATCCACACTGACTGAGCCATTATTGTGTCAAGCAGCAAAACTGCTTCACAACGTATTAATTGCTAATCAAAAGAAAAGGTGTTTCATCTACAGTGGGATTTTGGGCCAATGAAATGGGCACAGTGGACGAGACTACTGGGTCCAGTGCAAAAGAAATGGCAATAAAGCATTCAAATAAATGCTTTGTCACTTCTCGTTGTAAGTGGGCGATTATTAGAGAAGGGATTGGAAGCACATTTACATTTCATTTACATTTAGTCATTTAGCAGACGCTTTTATCCAAAGCGACTTACAAATGAGAACAAAAGAAGCAACTAGAACAGTCAAGGGCAACAGTATGCAAGGGAAGCAGACACCTGAACTTGAGGGAATCTTTTTTTCTTTGTTTTTTGCACTCTCAAGGCCAAAAAAGTTCTAGCAAATTCTTTCCCAGTTCCTGAAAAGACTTCAACTATTCATTATAATATTCAACTATCCTCAACTATTCATTTTTCATAATCGGCAATGCATCCAATGCCAATCCTTGGCATGTAAAATGAAAGGACCTTAAAGGGATAGTTCACCAAAAAATGAAAATTTGACATTTATCTGCTTACCCCCAGGCCATCCAAGGTGTAGGTGTCTTTGTTTCTTCAGTAGAACACAAATGGAGATTTTTAACTTCAACCGTTGCTGTGTGTCACTCATAGAATGCATGTCAATGGGGTCTAATTCTAGTAGGGTAAAAAAAACATGCACAGACAACTTCAAATTAATCCATGCGGCTCGTGACGACACATTAATGTCTTAAGACACGAAACGATCGGTTTCTGAGAGAAACCGAACAGTATTTATATAATATTTTACATCAAATACAACACCATGTCCAATAGCCCTGAAAGCGCAGCACTTCCGGGAAAGAAGGTCAATGTACACGATATAGTGTAGAGACCTCACACACAGGAAGTGATGTCTCTACACTAGATCGTGTACATTGACCTTCTTTCCCTGTTGGACATGGTGTTGTATTTGAGGTAAAAAATTATATAAATACTGTTCGGTTTCTCTCAGAAACCGATCGTTTCGTGTCTTAAGACATTAATGTGTCGTCACGATCCGCATGGATTAATTTGAAGTTGTCTGTGCATGTTTTTTTTACCCTAATAGAATTAGACCCCATTGACATGCATTCTATGAGTGACACACAGCAACAGTTGAAGTTAAAAATCTCCATTTGTGTTCTACTGAAGAAACAAAGACACCTACACCTTGGATGGCCTGGGGGTAAGCAGATAAATGTCAAATTTTCATTTTTGGGTGAACTATCCCTTTAAGCATCATAATTTACACTTGACAAGTACTAGCAGGGATTTTTTTGGTTCTGTTGTTATGTATGACAGCACTTGAGCTGTTACTGAAAGGCAGTGTTGTTAATAGTCTAAACATGTGAGACTGAATAGACTGGATGTTTGCAGAAAATCCTACATTGAATAGAATATCTTATGTTGAACCTGAATGTTTGGATGGATGTGCTGATGTGTTAGCGAGACCTCTGCTGCCCCACTGTGTTCATGCCCACATGCGCATGCGCACACACACACTAAAGGAATTCATATATGCGTGTCTGAATATGCATGCACCCTGTAGAGGAAATTAACTGTGACTCATTCATACAAATGGATTTGCAAATTGACAAATGCCTATGTTGAATTAATGAGTTTAAATATTTTATCATTTCATTCATTCTTTTCGTTAATTTCCTCTTCACTTCACATTTAGTCATCACATCTGAATCATTATTTCACTGCACTGTCGTGATGCCACATACTCTGGTTAAGTTTTCTTTTGTTTCTCCCCTCAGTGATCTGGTGAACGGTCTGGTGTCTCTGATGAACAGTAACATCAGTAGTCCAGTTAACCTGGTGAGTTTTTGCCTAAATTTTGCTTAAATTAACAAGCCCACACATTGAGGTATAATATTATTGAATGGCTATAATAATCGTTTTATTCCTAGAAATGTACAGCCATTAGTACTGGTTTGTTAGTTAACTGAAACTAAAATCTTTTTTTTTTTTAAATGGTTATTTGTAAATGAATGTTAACTGAAATAAAATATTAAAACCCCGCATTTTATTTTAAATAGCTGGCAAGGAAACATTTATAACTTTCATTTAGTTTAGCTTGATGTACTAAATCAAATACAACTAAAACTGAAATAAAAAATAATAAAAAAGCTGACAAAAACACAAAATAATTAAACTAAATTTAACTAAAAATAAAATAAAAAAGATAGAAATAGATATTCAATGTGAAAATATATTTAACGTTACACATAAAAATTTTAGGTGTGGTTAATCGTGATCCATTGCAGAAACTTATGCAATTCAATTATATTTATTCATTTAATAGCACTAGATTTTTTAAATTCAATTATGACGTTTATTAATCTACGTTAATTTGCAAATATACTATTGATTATTTATAATATGTTAATTTACACAACTTGCAATGTTATAAATGTATTTGCATAGGCAGTAATATTAACCAAAACACATCAGATTTTTAGTTATTTGATTACATAAAAATATGTTTACGCTAGTAAATACTGTTTGTTATAAATGGACTAGACAGATATTATAAACCTAAAAAGACCAATCTATTGGCTGTCACATTTCACTTTTCAGAGCTATGCTATGCACATTTGACAGAATAATTATGCCTTTGTTACGTTTAATTGAACTGATAGCCCTTAACACGGAGCAAGTGGTGAATTGCTTGGCTTTCAATCTTAGTCAATTCAATGTGAAAACGATTTTAACACCCTCTCCCATCTAACCCTATTGATCTCTTCCTCATGCCCGCTCTCTTCTAGGGCAATCCAGAGGAACACACCATATTGGAGTTTGCACAACTTATTAAAAGTCTAGTTGGTAAGTAGAAATTCTATAAAATTGCAAATGGCTAGTTAGAATCTAAATTAACACCAAACCGCTGAATGTATCCTCAGTGAGCCGCAGTCACATTCAGTTCCTTCCAGAAGCACAGGATGATCCACAGAGGAGACGGCCAGACATCCGCAAGGCCAAAATGCTTCTGGGCTGGGAACCTGTGGTGAGTTATGGACTGATCATCACATCTCACCATTTTACCCATTCAATACCTATATGACATCCATCCATCCATATGTACAGGCATGTGAAAATGTTAGGACAACCTATTGAATTCCATGGTTTTCTGTATCAGGACAGAAAAAAAATGTATTTGGTCCTTGGCAGGTCTTAATTTGGAAAATAAAACCTCAGATGAACAACAACACATGACATATTACACTGTCACATTATTACATTATTTAGCAAAAATAAAGCCAAAATGGAAAAGCCATGGGTGACAAAGTTAGGACACCCTATCATTCAATTGCCTGTAGATCCACTTTTAGCTGAAATAACTTGAAGTAATCATTTTCTCCATGATTTATTAGTCTCACATCATTCTGGAGGAATGTTGGTCCACTCTTTACAACTTTGCTTCAGTTTGTTCAAGTAATTTTCACATGACTGTACATGCATACATTTCTCCATCCATATATATTCTTTCATGCATACATACATACATAAATTAGGGCTGGAACAAGCCTTTTTTTTTCGATTAATCGAATAATCTAACTTTTTTTTGTTTCGTTTCCTTTGTTTTCTGAATAGTTTATTAATCATTTGGTTAATAAACCAATAATTTACCAATAAATAATAACTAATCTATGCATGAACTTTTACCTAATGATATTATTTGTCACAAAACATAAGTGTTATTCAGTGAAGCCCTAATTAGGAAAGGTGTTTACTATGGCTGTGTTCACGGTCAATTGGGATTTGCAGGATTGCTTAAGTGTGAATCCTGAAATGCTTTTTTCATTCAGGATCTTAAAGTAGTCGCTTGAATATGTTCATTCAGCTGTATGAGCAAACAGCTGAAGTCACAGCCGCATTCTAGCTAACCATAACGATAACCATAGCGACAGTGTCAAACATGGCGCTGTCCATAAAACCGTGAAGTTTTTCCATGATTGACAGCGCGTAATTAAATGAGTCCAATCGAGACGCGAGTTCATCCCTTAGATATTTTAAATAACCTACAACAGCGTTAAATGCTTTGTAACCAGTTGCAGAGAGTATGTTTGATGTTCTCTTCCATAGACGTTGTGCTGTTGTGGTCCAGTTTTACAGAGTATGCAGAGCACTATTTATTCTGTCTATGTTTAAAAACATTCTACACTTTAGATCGGGCTTGATATTTTTGCAATAACGGCTGATTTTCAGCATGCCTGGGAGCCGGCATCATTGTGGAACATAAACAGCGCCAAGAATCGACACATTCTACACAAATGAACTAAGGGGGCTTTCACACTAGGCACGTTTGCTCAACTTGATTCTCTTGAACCCTGGTGCACTTGTGCTCATCTTACGTCATCACAAACATGCACGGTGTATGTTAGAAAACAGAACGTGTCAATATATTGTTTTTTTTATTAATTTGAGTAAACAACACTTGGGTTTACTGTATGTGCATCACATGAAGGTGGCTTTCTGCTGCTTGCAAACAGACTATTTGAGGAGACTGTGGATTGTCATTCATATGCCACCCTAAATGACCTATCGGTAAGCCCCTCCCCTAGAACGAAGATGAGCCTATAGACCCTTTTCACAGACTGTGATGACGCGTAAATCCTACAATGTTTTTTGTATTTTCATTTTTTTTTTTAATGTATGTACATTTATAACACTAATACTTTGTATTATATTACTTTTGCATCAAATTACAAAAAGCAAGTTACCGCTGCTGTGAGAGTGTTTCTAATACAGCGTCTATGGGAGTGATGGTAAAATTAACATCTTTCTCTCTTTTGACTGCCGTTATCAATCTCACTCTTATTTTTCCCCTCTTTTTGAAAGTTGTGAAATCACTATTGTGGAGTTTTTCTTTTGCTATTTGAGCAAATGGGGATGAAAAAAATATATTTAAAGCTACACTGTGTGATATTTTCCCCCATCTAGTGGTTAAAAGGTATATGACCATCCAGTGAATATTAGTTTCTCTTCCTCTCAATTCCGATTTCGTTTAACTCCTACGGTGGCTGATTTAGTCCAAGATTAATATGGCTTCCAGTTCGACCTCGTCCACATTCGACATGGTGCCATCGAGTGTTAAAACGCGAAAGGCAAAGCTTGAATTCACGGGTATGTCCCTCTTTGGCTGATGTACTTTCAAGATGGAGGGGCAACATGGCGACCTGCATTCTAACCCATTACTGTATGTATTTTCAATGGCATATTATAAAATTACGAGAATACTTTATTACTTGAAAGAAGTAAATATGCATTAATGAGCACATATTTTTTTGAAAGAACTAAGTGTTTTTAGCTAAGAACAAACAAAAAAAGTTAGACAGTGTAGCTTTAATGTATTCTCTCATTCACCGCTATAAAAGTTAACCCAACTATGACGACTTCGGCTTCTGAGAAACTCGGAAATGTGAAAAGGGTCTATGGCGGTTGAGTATCAGTTGCGCTGGGACCGGAACTCGGACGTTTTTAGGTTTCAGCGCCATAGAGAAACATTGGAAAATCCAAAGCTCTCATCAGTTTGATGGTGTTTATGCTACAAAAATGGTAAACTAAACTAACTAAACCAAATCACTAACTGTTCTCACGTCATGTAACGTTAACGGTGTAGTTCAAAAACACATAAACGAAGGTCGACATTTCAGTGCCTCTCCATATTAAACTGGTTAAATGTAAATTAATTGAATCTTACCCCACTGTACATGAACAGTGTTGATTCTGGATGTTGTCATCCGCGATCGTGACGACCGTAACATGAGGCTTCTCCCGTTTGCATTGTGATCTTTTATCCCTCCATGGCATAATTAAGTCCCAGTCCCACTTGAATGCTCCTCGACGAGAGGTGGTCCTTCTGTTTCACAGACTTTATTGTGATTTATGTTTCTAATTATTCACTACAAAAAGTACAATTTAATCAAGCTTATATGGCATCTGGCGCTGCATTAATGGCGTATATTCTCTTAGAGACGATGAGAGATTAATCAAATTTATTTTCTTAATATTTCACTTGTGGTCTATTGTGAAAAAAAAAATTTTTTTCATTAATCGAGAAGTATTTCATGTTAAACAAGCTGTTTTTTAAATGATGAGTAAGTTAGGGTTGAGTTGGAGTTTTCCCTCTTTTGAACCTCGCTTTTAAATCATTAAAGCAAAAGTAAAATGCGCATGACGGCACAGGCATTCATAACTGACACAAGAGTGTGTTCTATTAATTCCTTTGGCATCATAAAGAATGAACTGAAAACGCTCAATCTACTCCGCGCCAGTAGACACGCACCATTATGAATGGTTGTGCGCATTTTACTTTCACTTTAGAATTAGCACCAATTCGGCGGTGGGTTGCTTGAATGGTGGGTTCATTGTTATTCTTAATGAAAAACACAACAACAAAACAATACAATGACAAACTTACTTAAATATGCGCTTTTACATTTCACGTAGAAACCAAATCTTCCGCCGTCCTCTTGTCATTCAGTTCCTCACTTTCTGATAAATGAAATCTGACTCCTGCTGCTGGTCTGTGCTGCGACTCTCGTTCGGGTTATGCTGCAAGTGATGTAACCGGTGTCGCGTCTGAACACCGGTAACACTGGAAACACCGACTATCACAGCAAAGTAGACTAGCGTGACTCTGAACAGTGAGTTTTTCTTGCTTATGCTATATGCGGGCCATCCATGTGGATTTAGATCTCGCTCAGGACGTGTGCTGTCTGTGGAGGCCTGACATCAGGAAACTCCATGACTACAGTAAAAATGCAACAAAAAAATTACGTACATACATTCCATACATACTGTAGGCTACATCCATCCGTTCATCCATACATACATGCTCTTCCCTCCATCCATTTCGTTCATACATGCATATTTTCTTACATATATACATATATGTATTAGTGCTGTGAATCTATTACTTTTTTACTAATTGATCACAATTTTTCTGTAATTAATCATGATTAATCACTTTTTTTTTCTTTTTTTTTAAGACAGCATATTTTTTAAATGTGTTGTAATGGCATCTTTTTATGAATGAAGGCCAGTTTCACTGATACTAATATGAAACATTAATGACATTACATTACAGTACAACTGAAAGCTCCCAATTTCAACATTTATTAGGCTTTAAAAAAGAACAACTCTTAATTTAATTGAACTTAAAAACAATCTTTACATAAACCCATTATAATAAATGTTATATTTACCCATGGCCTTCCCTGTTAGACATAGTCTACACAGAAATTGAATAAAGTTATCAACACCTTTCTTAACTGCATAAATAATAAAAGAAATATAGATTAATCATCATTAAAGCAAAAAAAAAAATTATGTTCCCATTGTTCTTTGGTGAACATTAATGAGGCATCATCAGTGTGTCACATGCCTGTCCTGTCTTTGTGGAGCATGTGGTGTTTTGTTATTTTGTGCCATGTGCTCTTGTCTCGGTCTGATCCCTCCCCCTTGTTATCTGATTAGTGTTTGATTTCTTCCACCTGTTCCCTCCTGATATCTTCCCCTTTAAATAGTTCCCTTGTGTTCAGTCTTTGTCGGTACATCTCCCGTTTCCCCTCTTGGCGGAGTAATTGCAGGGCTCTAAACTGTAAAATCCTCTCAAACTGAGGACAGGTGTTGAGAGGTTCCTGAGTTGAGTCCTTCCTCTGCTGAGTCCTAGACATGGTCGGGACGTTATGTCACGTAAACTCAGGAAAAACTAGCGCGAGGACTTGTATGCAGGGAAAAAGTGGTTTATTCTAACAAAAAGAAACAACACAAAACAAAACCCACGATGGGGAAAAACACAATCAAAATTACAAATAAAAACTCAAACATACCAAATAGGAATCACGGGGAAACGGGAGACGTAGACAAGACAACGTACCGACAAAGACCTATTTAAAGGGGAAGAAATCAGGAGGGAACAGGTGGGAGAAATCAAACACTAATCAGATAACAAGGGGGAGGGATCAGACCGAGACAAGAGCACATGGCCCAAAATAACAAAACACCCCACGTGCTCCACAAGACAGGACAGGCATGTGACACAATGCTGCTGTCACTTTAAGATCGGCCGCTGCCAAACATGACGCGGATCTGACACACTGTCCCGCGCATCTCATTTTCTCACAAGTTCATTAAAGACGTTATTTAATTAATTTAAGACTCCTAATATGTGAATACTTGACAAAACTGGCATTTTGGCAAAATTCTTTGTGTTGTTGTTATTTTTTGTTCAAGAGCGAAAGAGAACTCGATGTGTGCACGAGACTGGCATGCGTGTGTGTGTGTGTGTGTCAGGGTGTCCCTCGATTAGCTCCCTAGCTTCCTAGGTGGGGAATCAGTATATCGTGTACATGAATGTGGACGACTCCCTGATCAGTGCCCTGACTCCTGAACTAGGGAGCTGATTGAGACGAACCCACACTGACAGGACATTGACATACAGCGTGTTCTCTTCTGTCTTGTCGCACTTAGATTGTTTAAAAGCATTTACATGAATAATAGCGTGATCATATAATGTAACGCTGGGCAAAAATGGATATAAAAACGGACGCTGCGTTAATTACGTTGAATATTTTTAATGCGTTAAACTGAAAAAATTTATCGCCTGCGTTAACACGTTAATTTGCCCAGCACTAATATGTATACATACAGTTTGAATGTACATACATTCTTCCATACATGCATACATACGTTAACTCATTCCCCGCCATGTCTTTCTGGCAATCCTTTTTTGCAAAAACAAGCAAGGCTGTGTCTGAAATTGCCCTCTATACCTTCATTTACTATTCCCTACATTAGTCCACTAATGAAAACGAGTGAGTGAATTTGGACACTTGAGTGTGCCGGATGGACTGCTGCTAGTTGCCGCTATAGTGTGTGCTTGCTGTTTAATATATATATATATATATATATATATAGTGAGGAAAATAAGTATTTGAACACCCTGCTATTTTGCAAGTTCTTCCACTTAGAAATCATGGAGGGGTCTGAAATTGTCATCGTAGGTGCATGTCCACTGTGAGAGACATAATCTAAAAAAAAAAATCCAGAAATCACAATGTATGATTTTTTAACTATTTATTTGTATGATACAGCTGCAAATAAGTATTTGAACACCTGAGAAAATCAATGTTAATATTTGGTACAGTAGCCTTTGTTTGCAATTACAGAGGTCAAACGTTTCCTGTAGTTTTTCACCAGGTTTGCACAGGAAGGATTTTGGCCCACTCCTCCACACAGATCTTCTCTAGATCAGTCAGGTTTCTGGCCTGTCGCTGAGAAACACGGAGTTTGAGCTCCCTCCAAAGATTCTCTCTTAGGTTTAGGTCTGGAGACTGGCTAGGCCACGCCAGAACCTTGATATGCTTCTTACAGAGCCACTCCTTGGTTCTCCTGGCTGTGTGCTTTGGGTCATTTTCATGTTGGAAGACCCAGACTCAACCCATCTTCAATGCTGTAACTGAGGGAAGGAGGTTGTTCCCCAAAATCTCGCAATACATGGCCCCGGTCATCCTCTCCTTAATACAGTGCAGTCGCCCTGTCCCATGTGCAGAAAAACACCCCCAAAGCATGATGCTACCACCCCCATGCTTCACAGTAGGGATGGTGTTCTTGGGATGGTACTCATCATTCTTCTTCCTCCAAACACGTTTAGTGGAATTATGACCAAGAAGTTCTATTTTGGTCTCATCTGACCACATGACTTTCTCCCATGACTCCTCTGGATCATCCAAATGGTCATTGGCAAACTTAAGACGGGCCTGGACATGTGCTGGTTTAAGCAGGGGAACCTTCTGTGCCATGCATGATTTCAAACCATGACGTCTTAGTGTATTACCAACAGTAACCTTGGAAATGGTGGTCCCAGCTCTTTTCAGGTCATTGACCAGCTCCTCCCGTGTAGTTCTGGGCTGATTTCTCACCTTTCTTAGGATCATTGAGACCCCACGAGGTGAGATCTTGCATGGAGCCCCAGTCCGAGGGGGATAGACAGTCATGTTTAGCTTCGTCCATTTTCTAATGATTGCTCCAACAGTGGACCTTTTTTCACCAAGCTGCTTGGCAATTTCCCCGTAGCCCTTTCCAGCCTTGTGGAGGTGTACAATTTTGTCTCTAGTGTCTTTGGACAGCTCTTTGGTCTTGGCCATGTTAGTAGTTGGATTCTTACTGATTGTATGGGGTGGACAGGTGTCTTTATGCAGCTAAAAACCTCAAACAGGTGCATCTAATTTAGGATAATAAATGGAGTGGAGGTGGACATTTTAAAGGCAGACTAACAGGTCTTTGAGGGTCAGAATTCTAGCAGATACTTATTTAGATACTTATATAAATACTTATTTGCAGCTGTATCATACAAATAAATAGTTTAAAAAATCATACATTGTGATTTCTGGATTTTTTTTTAGATTATGTCTCTCACAGTGGACATGCACCTACGATAACAATTTCAGACCCCTCCATGATTTCTAAGTGGGAGAACTTGCAAAATAGCAGGGTGTTCAAATACGTATTTTCCTCACTGTATATATATATATATACACACACATACTACAGGGCTGTTGAGTGCTTTGAGTCCAATTGGCTGACTAACGTTCTAAGGTGTGCAATTATTTTCATGGAAACGCACGGTTAAAGTAGTTCAAGGCAGACCGCATTACAGTTCTATCACTTGGCCAACACCAAGCATAGCATTGTGGGATTGAATGCGTGTGTCCTATAACGTGCTTGATAACATGTACAAATGGCTGTCCCCTTAAAAAGTAATGGTATAAGGGGCTATTTCGGACACAGCCATAGTACGCATGTAGTTTTTACAACAGTCTCAGTTGTGGTTGATCCAATCATAATAATTGAGTTGAAACTGTCTGTTCATTCAAATGCACTTTGTGTGTTTGCAGGTGCCACTGGAGGAAGGCTTGAACAAAACCATCCAGTATTTCAGCAGAGAGCTGGAGCATCAAGCCAATAATCAATACATACCCAAACCCAAGGCGGCACGGATGAAAAAAGGAAGACCCAGACACAACTGATGAATTGTGTTCATCTCAGGGATGCTGGGATACCGGAGGACCTTAGACATCCAGCAGCCATTTTACAGTGTGGCTTTCCCACCTCCCACTACCAGATGCATCTTTTTGAAAAAAGGAATTGTTTTTTCATGTTTTTCGCAAATGTTTTGAAATGCAGCTCAGGCAGAGAGCTGTCTTTAAAGAGTTTGTTTTCAGTCAAATGTGCCTCAAAGAAATCCAATTTACAAACTTTGCCTTGCACTTTGGTTTGTCAGTCGTCTGTCTGTTATTTAAAGCAAGCTTAGATCATCTTGCGCATTTTTGTTGTGTTTACATTCTGTGCCGTTATAATTGATGTGATCTAGTTTTTTTGTTTTTGATTTTTTTTTTTTTATCATTGTCAAAGCTAGCAGTGTGTTTGTATGGGTTTTTTTGTTGTTTTTTGAACGGGCGCCTGCAGAAAATTATGGAAATTAGCTATTGCATATTATTTAAATATCTTGAATGTCTGGTCTGGAGCAGGAAACCTCATTCGGCTCTGTCCTGAAATTTGAGGACACGGATTAAAGAAAAGCTTTGGAAAATGTTCTTTGTGCTTTCATCTTTGTGATGATTTTGAGTAAAATCTGTTGTTACCTTTGTGAAACTTCATACAGAACTTTGAATCTAAAATTGATTTCAGGTGAAAAGAATATTTTAATAAAATATTTACTGTGATTTTTCACTGTATTCCCTTTTTTATCCCACTTTTAACTGTCCTGCTCAGTGGCTGAACATTTCCCATTATTATCGCTTGTAGCTCTATACTCCTGCATTTCCATTAATTTTCTTTCTCTTCCTCTTCCCTTCACCACTGATGGATGCATACACAAAAAATGGTGGTCCCCTTTGATCAATTCGATGCATCCTTGCTGAATAAAAAAAAAAATCATAAAAGAGGGAAATAAATAGGTGAGGTAAAATTAGGTTTTGTGGTCTTTATTGTAACAATGCTTCCATCCTTTTGAAAACCACACCAGATAGAAGACCTTAATGGGACCTCCAATCACAGAAGACTTCCGTTCATCTTCAGAACACAAATGAAGATATTTTAATGAAATGAGAGATTTATGTCCCTGCATTGAGGACTGCAACAACAAAGGATACTTCACCCAAAAATGATTCCATCATCATTTGTTCCCAACCCATAAGACGTTTTTGAAAAATCGTTTCTTGTTTGGTTTTTTTCCCACTGTAATGAAAGCGAATGAAGACTGGGGCTATCAAGCTCTAAAACACTACAGTGGAGGACAAAATTATCAGTAATGAACTACAATTCAGTCTTTTCATCAGACAAACTTATCATATGGGGCTACTTTTATGATATTTTTCTGGGCCATTTTTGCCATTTTCATGTAAAAGTAATGATATAATTTTCATTTATGAGTGAACTATTCCTTAAATTGGCGTTATCTTGATTTTCTATCTATTACAATTAACAAGAGTACAAGCTACAAAAGAAAGAAGCAAGTTGGCATCACTGTGCCCAATGCAGGAGTGATGTGGTTCTAGGAGGACACGGTGTTCTAGTAGTAGTCATAGTTGACATTTGCTCCATGCCTGTAAGAGCCAGCGCTCCGAGGCCCCAGGGGAGAGTTTTCATCATAGTGATGCTGGCGACCTTGGTCACTTGATCGGTGCTGGTCCATCCAATAGGCAAGATCAGTTTCAAGTCTCTGAAGGAAATGAGGGGGAAAAAAAGGTTCTTACAACTGATTCTGTGGCATCTGACATTCTGTACTTCACGCTGTACAATGTACTTTTTAAGACACGCCCAATGTGATTTCTCAAGTGCAACATGTTCCTAGATCAATGTCATCTTTGTTGATCCTGGAACAACATTCCAATCAACCAATCAGATTTGAGGAACAAGTTTAGGCTTACAACCAGGTGCTTCTACATCAGTGTTATTCACTCATTTCAGAGCTGTGAATGATAAGGGTCAATCGTCACTGACAGCAGTTAATGGAGCTCATTAGAAACATTCTTGAGTAAAAGCACCTGCTATTAGAATTACTTAAAGGGTTCGTTCACCCAAAAATGAAAATTCTGTCATTAATTACTCACCCTCATATTGTTCTGAACCTGTCAGACCTTCGTTCATCTTCGGAACACAAATGTTTTTGATGAAATCCGAGAGCTCTCTGACCCCTCCATAGACAGCTATTTAATTAACACTTTCAAGGCCCAGAAAGGTAGTAAAAACATTGTTAAAATAGTCAATGTGACTCCAGTGGTTCCACCTTAATGTTACGAAGTGATGAGAATACGTTTTTTTGTGCAAAAAAACTAACAAAAATAATGATTTTATTCAACAATTTCTTCTCGTCTGTGCCAGTCTCCTATGCAGTTTACGTTGTAGATACAGTGCAGTGCTTTCAAGCTCTACGGCAGAACAGCAGCTCACCCATTGGCTGATGCCGTTTACATGAGCACCACGACGCATGCGTGTGGAGCTAGCCAATGGTGAGCCGGCGTTCTGCCGTAGAACTCGAAAGCGCTGCAAAAAGTATTTTGGTAAGGTTGAACCACTGGAGTCACATTTACTATTTTAATTTAACATTTACCTTTCCGGGCCTTGAAAGTGTTAATTAAATAGCTGTCTATGGAGGGGTCAGAGAGCTCTCAGATTTCATCCAAAATATCTTAATTTGTGTTCCGAAGATGGACACACATTCCGTTTGGAATGACATGAGGGTGAGTAATTAATGACAGAATTGTCATTTTTGTCCCTTTAAGGCCGCGTGTCCACCAAAGCGTTTTTATCCAGCTGAAGACGCTAGGCGCTCTGCGGAAGGCTGTGGGTGCTTGAGAGCATTTTGGCAGCGTAGTGTTTTTTTCAGTTGAGACACTTGTTATGATACGGAATATCCGCGGAAGTGTTACTAGTATCTCATTTCGCAGATGTTTTTTTTTTTTTTTCTGTATTGATTCTATACAGAAATGCAGATACAATGTAAAGTATTTGCTCTGGCTCTTGTTTTAAATGACTTTGTTCCGTTATTATACTGCTTGTTGTCATCTGTTGACGTTGTACAGTACAAGCAGAATGTTGCGGTTGGTCGGTGTTGTATTTGTCCCGCCCCTCCTCCACTCTGATTGGACGGCTGGGTGAAAAGTGACAGTGATGAGCGCTGCGTTTTGCTCAAAGTTGAACATTCTTCAACTCTCAGCGACCAGTAAAAAATGCTGAGCGCTCAGCGCTTGAGCGTGAAATACTCGCTCAGCGCCTCGTTACGCTCATGGCGTTCTAAAAACGCAGCGCTCCCATTGAAAACAATTGAATACGCCAGCCAGCTGCGCGAAAAAACGTTTTGGTGGACACGCGGCCTAAGTATCAGAAGTAAAACGTTTTTTTTTTTTTTAAGGCACTAAGATGTTAGCAGCAGATCCTTTAAGTCCTGTTGCGAGGTGGGGCCTCCATGGATTGGATATGTTTGTTCAGCACATCCAACAGATGCTCGCTTAGATTGAGATCTGCGGAATTTGGAGGTCAAGTCAAAACCTCAAACTCGTTGTTGTGCTCCTCAAACCATTCCTGGACCATTTTTGCATTGTGGCAGGGCGCATTATCCTGCTGAAAGAGGCTGCAGCCACCAGGGAATACAGTTTCCATGAAAGGGTGTAGATGGTCTGCAACAATGTTTAGGTTGGTGGTACGTGTCAAAGTAACATCCACATGGATGGCAGGACCCGAGGTTTCCCAGCGGAACATTGCCCAAAGCATCACACTGCCTCCACCGCCTTGCCTTTTTCCAATAGTGCATCCTGGTACCATGTGTTCCCCAGGTAAGCAACGCAAACGCACCTGGCCATCCACGTGATGTAAAAGAAAACGTGATTCATCAGACCAGGCCACCTTCTTCCATTGCGTGCCCACTGTTGGAGCTTTCAGCAGTGGACAGGGGTCAGCATGAGCACCCTGACTGGTCTGTGGCTATGCAGCCCCAAACGCAACAAACTGAGATGCACTGTATTCTGACACCTTCTATCAGAACCAGCATTAACTTATTGAGCAATTTGAGCTACAGTAGCTCGTCTGTTTGATCAGACCACACGGGCCAGCCTTCGCCCCCCACGTGCATCAATGAGGCTTGGCCGCCCATGACCCTGTCGCCGGTTCACCACTGTTCCTTCCTTGGACCACTTTTGATAGATACTGACCACTGCAGACCGGGAACACCCCGCAAGAGCTGCTGTTTTGGAGATGCTCTGACCCAGTCGTCTAGTCATCACAGTTTGGCCCTTGTCAAACTCTCTCAAATCCTTATGCGTGCCCATTTTTCCTGCTTCTAACACATCAACTTTGAGGACAAAATGTTCACTTGCTGCCTAATATATTCCACCCACTAACAGGCGCCGTGATGAAGAGATAATCAGTGGTATCCACTTCATAATGTTAAGCCTGATCGGTGTATATCAAACTGGTTTACGGTATTTTAAAAGTTGACAAAAGCACTCACTGCTTCATCAAAGCCCATATACATGAACTGCTGGATCCACTGCTGAACGTCAGGGCGACTGCGGTCCCACAGGTTTCTTTTGGGCCTTTTAAGGGAGGCCAGGAACTGTTTGGCTTTGGAGGGAGCCACGGCCACAGCTGCGGCTGGCTTTACATCAGCGTCCACTAGTGGGAGACAAAGCAAAGAGACAGGAGGACACAAATGGGGTATTTTATTATTAGTAGGATCATGGCAAAACTAAAACATTAAAACTTGTCAGATAATTTTTGTTGAATAATTTGTTCAATTTCAAAAAGAAAAAAGAAAGTCACCTCTTTTCATCAAGAGTTTTTCCAGTGTGTTCTCACTAGCAACATCTAGAAAATATTACAAACTGAATTAGAAGGATTATATATGTATGAGTATGAGAATATGTCTTTCTGAGGACCAGGACCATTGGAGTGAGGACAAAAAGAGTAAAGTGAGATTTTGGCCAGTCCTCACTTTCTGAGACTCCGGTTTGAGGGTCAAGACTTGGTTTAAGGGATAAGGTTATAATTAGGTTAAGGGTAAGGGGTCGGGTTAGGCACTTAGTTGTGATGGGTAGGGTCAGGGAGAGGGAGGAGGAGCTAGAGATTGCATTGTGTCAATAAATGTCCTCACAAAGACAGATGTACAAGAAAGTTCACGTTTTTCTATCCTGGTGGGGACTTCAACCTGAATGCGCACAGACTCTTGGGGACTCGTGTCACAGTGGGGGCCTAAATTGAGGTCCCCATGAGACAACAACCTTATAAATCATACAGAATTAGTTTTTTTGAAAATGTAAAAAATGCAGAACGTTTTGTGTGATGGGTAGGTTTAGCGGTAGGGTTAGTGTAAGGGGATAGAATATACAGTTTGTACAGTATAAAAACCATTACGTCTATGAGGAGTCCCCACAATGATAGTGAACCAGACGTGTGTGTGTGTGTGTGTGTGTGCGTGTGCGCGTGCGCGTGCGCGTGTGCGTGTGTATACGTATACATATATATATATATATACACACACAGTAAAAATGTTATATTCACAAAAAAGTAAAAATGCTACAGTACAAACCTTTTTAATTAGTTAACTGTAAGTTACCTTACCATATACAAAGAAAAACGTATCATATTTTTACTCTAAAATACCGTCTAATATATGGTGAAAAACGTCCGGTTACGTATGTAACCCTCGTTCCCTGAGGAGGGAACGGAGACGTACGTTAGTGACTAACGAATGGGGGTTTCGCTTAGAAGCCAATCATCTTCATCGTATTCAACAGCGCCCAATGGCAGTGCCAATGCCATGGGCATGCGGAATTTGCATGCGTAACTCCGCCCCACCTCGTGGGTATATAAGGAAGTACGCTGCGAACATCGCATTATGTTACTGCTGCAGGAGCCAAGACTGAACTCCTCACGTTCCAGGCAGCACAGCTGACGTGGCTAAGGAAACGTACGTCTCCGTTCCCTCCTCAGGGAACGAGGGTTACATACGTAACCGGACGTTCCCTTTCGTTCAGTCACTACGACGTACGTTAGTGACTAACGAATGGGGGAACCTGTAAAACAGCGCCACTCAGCTGTCATCCAGTGCCCTGCGTAAGTGTGAGATCCCGCCACTTAAGGCCCTAGGACTCCCACTTATCACAGGATTACCAAGGTACACTGGGAAGCATATCCCAGTGAGGGAATGCCAAGGTGCCTACCGTAGGGAGGACTTAGAGAATACACATATGACCCGCTGAGGGTTGCATATGGAAGATCTCTAGGGTACCAGCCGAAGGTGGATTTTTAACCCTAGGGGTGGCAGGGACTTGCCAAGGGAAGACACCTGCTCACTGAGGAGGCTTACGGTGGGAATACTCGTGTGGGGGTCGCCAGAGGGGAACCATGCACAAGGAGCACCTGGCCGGACATGAGGGTCTGGGCTCGAAAGGGCAGACTGAACTGATGTCGGCGTTGACAGTGCTGGAGGAGCTCAGGGCTCTCGGGGAGCTCACCTGAGGAAAATATCGCACGTATCCAGTCATGGGAGTGGAATGGCGAGCAAGCGAAGACACCGGAGCGTGGTCCATTACCGGCCCCTCGGGGGGGCGAGTACAAAGTCGGACACTGGCTCCACTCGGAGATTGTAGAATCTGGCGAATGTGTTGGGTGTCGCCCAGCCTGCAGCTCTGCAGATGTCTGTTAGCGAGGCGCCATGCGCTAGAGCCCAAGAGGAGGCCACACTCCGGGTGGAGTGTGCCCTCACACCAAGGGGACATGGTCGACCTTGCTGCTGGTAAGCCAAAACAATGGTGTCCACCACCCAGTGAGACAACCTCTGCTTTGAGAGAGCACTTCCCTTCCGCTCTCCACCATAACAGACAAAGAGCTGGTCTGAGGTCCTGAAACACTGCGTCATGTCTACGTAGGCGCGGAGAGCGCGTACTGGACAGAGCAATGCCAAGGCTGGGTCTGCCTCCTCCAAAGGCAGCGCTTGCAGGTTCACCACCTGATCTCGGAACGGAGTGGTAGGAACCTTGGGCACATATCCGGGCCGGGGTCTCAGGATCACGTGAGAGTTAGCCGGCCCGAACTCAAGGCACGCTTCGTCAACCGAAAATGCTTGCAGGTCCCCGACCCACTTAAGCGAGGCCAATGCGGTCAGCAGAGCCGTCTTCATAGACAAGAACTTAATCTCGGCCGACCGCAAAGGCTCAAAGGGAGGCCTCTGCAGAGCACTTAAGACTACTGAGAGGTCCCAAGAGGGAACGAGAGGAGAGCGAGGAGGATTCAGTCTCCTCGCTCCCCTCAGGAACCTGATGACCAGGTCGTGCTGACTTACCTTTTTGTCTCCCAGGAGATCGTGGTAGGCAGATATTGCGGCCACGTACACTTTCAGGGTGGAGGGAGACAGCCTTCGCTCCACCCCCTCCTGGAGAAACGATAGCACGGACCCGATCGGGCATTTCCAGGGGTCTTCTTGGCGGGAAGAGCACCATGTGACGAAGAGGTTCCACTTCAACGCGTAGAGACGTCGTGTAGACTCAGCTCTAGCGGAAGTGATGGTAGCGACCACCGCAGGTGGAAGGCTACTCAAACCTGCCGTGTCCCGTCCAGAAGCCACACGTGGAGCTTCCAGAACGCTGGACGCGGGTGCCAAAAGGTGCCCCGTCTCTGAGTCAGAAGGTCTGGTCTCAGAGGGATAGGCCAGGGAGGGGCTGTCGCAAGGAGTAAGAGTTCTGGGAACCAGGTCTGGCCGTGCCAAAGCGGGGCGACCAAGACGACCTGCTCCTTGTCCTCCCTGATCTTGCACAGTACCCGTGCAAGAAGGCTCACTGGGGGAAACGCATACTTGCGTAGCCCGGACGGCCAGCTGTGCGCCAGTGCATCCGTGCCGAGGGTGCCCTCGGTCAGGGAATAATACAGGGAGCAATGGGAAGAGTCCTGGGAGGCAAACAGATCTACCTGTGCGTCGCCGAACCGTTCCCATATCAGCTGGATCGTCTGGGGGTGGAGTCTCCACTCTCCGGGGAGAGGCTGAAACCGTGACAGCTCGTCGGCTGCACAGTTCAGGTCTCCAGGGATGTGGACAGCACGAAGGGACCTCAGGCGCTTCTGACTCCACAAAACGAGATGGCGGGCGAGTTGAGACATACGGTGGGAGCGTAGACCGCCCTGGTGGTTGATGTACGCTACTACGGCCGTGTTGTCTGTCCTGACTAGCACATGTTGACCCTTCAGCAACGCTCGGAAGCGGTGCAGGGCGAACCGTACAGCCAGTAACTCGAGGCAATTGACATGCAGAAGGCGCTGGGGTCCTGTCCAGGAGCCCGCGGCTGCTTGTCCATTGCACATGGCACCCCAGCCCGTGGATGATGCATCTGTTGTCACAACAACATGCCTGGAAGCTCGTTCTAAGGACACTCCGGTCCGTAGAAACTTGAGGTTCGACCACGGGGTGAGTGTCTGTAAGCAGGCCCGAGTCACTAGTACCCGGAGCGTGCCAGACCGCCATGCCCATCTCGGGACTCGATCGCGTAGCCAGTGCTGAAGCGGTCTCATATGAAGCAATCCGAGCGGCGTTACCGCGGCTGCAGATGCCATATGCCCCAGGAGCCTCTGAAAATGTTTCAGTGGAACCGCACTCTGGCCCTCGACTTGTCGAAGGGCAGTCAGCAGAGACTGCGCGCGCTCGCTCGAAAGCTGCGCGCACATGGCGACCGAGTCGATATCCATACCGAGAAAAGAGATCCTCTGCGCGGGGCAAAGTTTGCTCTTCTCCCAGTTGACCCGAAGGCCCAGACGGGCTACGTGATGGAGCACCAGATCTCTGTGTCCGCAAACCTGCTCTCGAGAGGGACCCAGTATGAGCCAGTCGTCGAGGTAGTTCAGGATGCGGACCCCGTACTGCCGAAGGGGCGCAAGGGCTGCCTCGGCAATCTTCGTAAAGACGCGAGGGGACAGAGATAGCCCGAATGGTAGAACTGCGTACTGATATGCCCGCCCCTCGAAAGCAAACCGTAGGAACGGTCTGTGTCGAGGCAAAATGGAGACATGGAAGTAGGCGTCCTTCAGGTCGATCGCTGCAAACCAATCGTGTGGACGAACGCATTCGAAAAGGCGTTTCGCTGTCAACATCTTGAACGGAAACCGGTGAAGGTAACGGTTCAGGATGCGCAGGTCCAGGATTGGCCGTAGCCCACCGGTCTTTTTGGGTACAATGAAGTACGGGCTGTAAAACCCGCAATTCATCTCGGCTGGAGGGACAGGTTCGATCGCACCCTTCGCCAGTAGGGTGGCAATCTCCGCTCGCATGACGGGGGCGTTGGCCCCGATCATGGTGGAACGGACTCCCTGGAAGCAGGGAGGAACCCGTGCGAACTGAATCGCATAGCCGCGCCTGACGGTCCGCTCGACCCAGCGGGACAGCCCTGGAAGCTGAAGCCAGACATCCAGAAACTGCACCAGCGGGGTCATACGGTGTACAGACGTACCCGGTGTGGGCTTGCAGCGATGCAGCGTCACCGGCCCGGACATGGGAGGCTGTGGGGCGTCCCGGTGCGGGGGCACGGTTGACAGCTGCGTCCTGACAGAGGAGACCAGGGAAGGACCAGCGTTCCACTGGGGTCTGCTCTGCCAGGAGGCTGGCGACAGAGTGGGATGCGAGTGGCGGGACCCGTGGGTGGCGCGCACCGTCATCACCGGACTCTGTGGGCTCAGGGATGGGAGAGTTAATTCTTTCTTTGACCAACATAGGGTGCTGCTGACCCGGGGGCCAGCAGCTGAACAAAGGATTCTCCCCCGGCCCTCCACCGGGGGAAGGAGTGGTCCTGCTACCATCTCCTTGAAAGAATTTCCCATCCCTGAGCCGTCCGTCTCAGGAGCGCCGCTTGGCCTGGCGTTTAGCGGGGCGCGGGGCGGCCTGAGGGGACTTGGACGCCTTCCTACGGCTTCCTCCGCGACCCGGCCCGGGTGAAGGCTGCTGCTTGGACCGGGTGGGAGGGGCGGGAGCCTTAGGAGGGCGTCCTCGGCGTGGAGCAGACTGAGTTGACTGCGCCGGCGGCGGGGTGGAGGCAGCAGCTGGCCGCCGGGGCAGTACGTGCTTAATAGCCTCAGTCTGCTTCTGGGCGATTGAGAACTGTTGGGCGAAGTCCTCAACCGCCCCGCCGAAGAGGCCGGCCTGGGATATGGGGGCATCGAGGAACCGGGTTCGCTCGGTGTCCCGCATATCGGCCAGGTTCAGCCACAGGTGACGCTCCTGGACCACATTTGTGGACATCACTTGACCCAGGGAGCGTGCGGTCACCTTCGTCGCCCGGAGAGCGAGGTCGGTGGCGGCACGCAGCTCATTTAAGAGCCCCGGATCAACTACACCCTCGTGCATGTCCTTGAGGATCCTGGCCTGGTAGACCTGGAGGATCGCCATGGCATGCAGCGAAGCGGCAGCCTGCCCCGCGGCTCTGTGCGATTTCGACACCAAGGTTGATGTGAATCGACAGGCTTTGGAGGGGTGCTTAGGATCACCACGCCAGGTTGAAGCGCTCTGAGGACACAGTTGCATCGCAACAGAACGTTCAACTGGAGGGACCCCAGTGTACCCTTTAGCTGCCGCCCCATCGAGGACGGAGAAGGCGGAGGAAGTCAGTGAACGGTCACGGGAAGACAACGGGGACTTCCAGGACCGCGTGAGTTCCTCATGCAGCTCGGGAAAGAAAGGTATTGAGGGCAAGGACTGACGGGTGTCAGCGCGAGCCCCCAAAAACCAATCATCGAGCCTTGAGCGTTCGGGACAGGGTGGAGGGTTCCACTCGATCCCTAAACTCGCGGCTGCCCGAGACAACATGGCTGTCAGCTCTGGATCTGACTCGGGCAATGCTGGCACGCCCGAGGGCGGCAGCACAGCCGAGTCATCATCTCCAGAGGACTCGAGCCCACCTTGTGATGCGGTGATCGACATCGCATCCTCCTCTGGAGCGCCAAATGAGATGCGCGGGGGGGCCGGAGCCGGCCCCGCGATCTGCATCTGAACACTCGCGGGTTGCAATGTGCAAGACGGGGGTGTGGCCCGAGGCATGAGCGTCGGGGCTTTGTTCCACACCGTAACCGTCAAGTCACCCTGACCACCAGCCGAAGTACTGGGCCTCTGGGACTCAGTAGATCGGGGTGTGGTAGAGGGGACTCTCACTTCAGTACGAAGGTCATGGAGTCTTGACCGCAACATTGCGATGGTCATGTTCCCGCAGTGAGAACATGACTCATCCGCGAACGCTGTCTGAGCATGCTGAAAGCCCAAACATATCAGACAGTGTTCGTGCCCATCAGAAGAGGAAAGCAACCGACCACACCCAGAAGTACACGGACGAGACATCCTGAAAAGGACGCGTCACGTGTAAGCTCTTTTATGAGAGGAAGCCTCGCAGAGAACGCCGAAGCGCCCAGGGACCACACACCAGCTGTCTAGCGGACCACTGCGCAGATCAGCAGGCAGGCAGTATGATGATCACTGGAACGCGCCGTAACACCAACGCCTCTGGAAAGCTGCTCGTCTCGAAAGCTGTCGATGACTCAGATCAGGCTTGTAGGAGTGAAGAGATCCTCTTGGCTCCAAAGCAGAAACATAATGCGATGTTCGCAGCGTACTTCCTTATATACCCACGAGGTGGGGCGGAGTTACGCATGCAAATTCCGCATGCCCATGGCATTGGCACTGCCATTGGGCGCTGTTGAATACGATGAAGATGATTGGCTTCTAAGCGAAACCCCCATTCGTTAGTCACTAACGTACGTCGTAGTGACTGAACGAAAAGGAACAAAGGATCACATCACATATGATTATATTTTTTGGTCCCGTTTTATATCAAGGTGTCTCCTATGTACTAACATTTAAATGAATCATTTCACACAATGCACTTTGAAAAACAATGAACTACAATTTTTACATTGTACTTATATTTTAAAAATACCTGCATGTATTTTCAGCTGTAATTAATTTCTGTAATTACAATTGCATTGTTAAACCTTTCTTTAAACCTGTCCATGCCACCAAACCTGTCCCTAAGGTGCTATATAGCACCAAAAGTGGTTCCTCTATGATTACGACGAAGAATCACTTTATAGAACCTCTTTTTTTGAGTGTATATACATATATATAAACAATGAATATTGGTGTTTTCTGTTAGATGACCCTGCACATTTATACAAATATTTCTGTTACACTATCTTTTATTATGGTGGTTAGTACATTTTAAAGGTCCTGTTCTTCGTGATCCCATTGTTCAAACTTTAGTTAGTGTGTAATGTTGCTGCTAGAGCATAAATAATACCTGTAAAATGATAAAGCTCAAAGTTCAATGCCAAGCGAGATATTTTATTTAACAGAAGTTCCCTTTCAAAGCCTACAGCGAACGGCTGGTTAGGACTACATCCTGGTATTTCCTGCTTTAATTACGTCAGTAGAGCAGTAGAACAGACTAACCTCCGCCCACAAGAAAACGCGAAAAAAGGGGGCGTGGTCTTGTTGCTGTCCCACGTGGAGAAGAAGAGGACGTCGCGTGGAGAAAAGGAAGTGCTGCGTTTCATTGTGTTTGTCGCCATGTCGTCGAGACGCTGTTATTTTCATCCCGGAGTCAAATCACCTTTGTTTGGCTTTCCCAGGGACGCTGTAGAGATTATTAAGCGCGTATATATCTCCCGTTAAGAGGCGTGACCTTTCCACGTGCGCTAAGCTGCTGTCGAATCACAACACAGGACCGTGCTACGTTCGCTAAGCTGCTGTCAAATCGCAACACGGGAACCGCTGACACAATCAGAACTCGTTACGTGTTTCTGAAGGAGGGACTTCATAGAATAAAGGAAGTCTTCAGTCGTTTGTAGGACAGTGAAAACAGCGGTGTACAGATAAGTAAATTGTGTTAAAAATACAGTTTTTTTTACACGCGAAACATGAACACATGTTATATTGCACACTGTAAACACAATCAAAGCTTCAAAAAAACACGAAGAACGGGACCTTTAAGATAAAAAGCAGATTTTGATTGCTTAAATAGCTTAGTATATTGACATAATTGCATATAGCTTGAAAAATATAGAGGCACCAATATGCATCCCATAATCCTTCAAACATTGTCATCGTGCAGCTTGATGTAATATTTGAGCCAACAAAACATAGTTTTCTCATTTAAACTCTCAACAGTACAAATTTCCCCAAAACTCAAAAATATTTGACATTTTTCGGTCAATTCTATTTGTCAGAATTATTTTGTCTTTTGCTAGACAAAAAAAAGCATCACGAATGAATACCTTTCAAGAAAAGTCAATTACATTCAACTTTTGTTTAGTATTTTCAAGCCTTCATTCAAGGACTGAACAGTTTTTTTTTATGCATTCAAAATCTCTGTGGAAAGTGTGACACAGACAGGGGGAGGGCGGAAGATCATAAACTAAAACAAGCCTATGCAAAGAGGAAAAACAAATCGGCTTAATGACCTGCAAGTAGACGTCAATTTCAGGAGCACTTCTGACATTTTTAGTGAGACACACGACTGCAGATATTTCATAACTACTTCAAAAACTCCTGCACCTTTAATACGCTTTGAACGTCGACGCTGTTTACTTAGCTCTGTTCCTTTCGCACATTTAATATGCTGCATAGTGAAAAAAATTATACACATTCGCCCTGAAAAAAATACCCACAAAAATATCTGCCCACATGATATTTACTGAACTTTCCCATCTTTTCCACTTCAACACCAAGTGAAATCACCCACGTTCATACTTCAGACATAACTAGAGTGCAAGCACATTTTAGCAGACACTTTTGAAGGTGCAAAGTGCAAGAAAAAAAGAGAGGAAAAACGACCTGAGAGAGCCAGTACGGTCAGTAGGGCCACAAAGGTGAGCAGGCGCAGGTAAAACTTCTCAGAAACCATGATTTCTTGTTCTCTTCTCCGTCGATTTGCACAACGGCGTAGGTCTGCAAGCAAACGTGCAGAGACGAGAGAGGAGGAGAGAGCCCGAGGGAAGCCCACGTAAACATTCTCAATGGAAACTGCAGCTGGAAAATTACTGTAAGTGGACTAGCAGAAAGACCCTGTCTCCTTGTATATTTAAGCGAATACACATGTGCAGCTTGAGCAGTTTTCCACATTCAATGGAGTTGCAGCTCTTTATACTGAAACATGATTCTAGCTTCTTTTAGCCTCCTCACCTTGAATCGTTTCAAGTTTAAGTAACTGTTGCCAAGAACTTTAAAAGACCAAACACAAACCCTGAAAGGTTTTTAGGATTAAAAAAAGATGTATGATCTACTTTGAACAAAGAAACAGCAAGCAACACATTGAATCCAAAAATCTTTGTTTTAATGAATCAAAATTTGAATCATGTACAGATTGCAAATCAAGGTTATTTTTGCATCAGCTCTTGCAGACTGTGATCTGTATAAATCAGATGCATGTGTGGTTTGGAGACTTAACAGAGTGTGGAGGTGAAGTTGGCCTCTTTCGTCAAGCCGACCCCTTTGGGGCAAACTGCCTGGAAACAGGCAATGGCAATTTGCGGTCAGAAGGATAAGTCTACAAACCCGGAGGGTGAAGAGAAGTACAAGCTCACACTAATTTGCTGGTTGTTAGCTGTATAAGTAATCCAAGATACCTTGTTAGAGTGTTTTTCTGACTACAGGATTATATGAGTGGGAGTAACAGCAGACGGATGTCATGACCCTGGTCCTGGTCATGTCCTGGTCCACTTTATTAATTCAAGACACTCCCCCATGAATTTCCTTGAAAAAAGAAACTGGGCACAGACAGATTTTATACCCAAGCTAACAGGGAACGTTCTCCAAAATTTGGCTGAGCGTTCTGGCATGGTTCAGCCAAAAGAAAAAAAACACAAAATGTTCTTCTGGTAATGTTAATAAAACATTCGTTCAAAGTTATCTGGCCTTTAATAATGTTCTTAAAACGTTACCACAAACCTTATCTACATAATTCGTGGAACTTTTTTAGTGAGATGTTTTAGTTGTATGTTCATTTAACATTTTTTAAATGTAACTTGTTTCAGAGTGTTCAGAGAACATTCAAAATAATGTTCCCTTAATTTTCGCATAAAAAGTGGATGTACTTTATTTATGCTTTAAGGGTTGCATTGTATTTTACAGTAAATGCACTTACAGTGTACTTACCAAGAAAGTACTGAGTAATATAAGGTAACTAGATGGGTTAAAATTAGGTTTAGGTTTAAAATTAACTAGTACCTTATTACCCGGTTATTGTAATTACTAGAATACGTAAACGTATATACACCAATCAGGCATAACATTATGACCAGGTGAAGTGGATACCACTGATTATCTCTTCATCACGGCGCCTGTTAGTGGGTGGGATGTATTAGGCAGCAAGTGAACATTTTGTCCTCAAAGTTGATGTGTTAGAAGCAGGAAAAATGGACAAGCGTAAGGATTTGAGAGACTTTGACAAGAGCCAAATTGTGATGGCTAGACGACTGGGTCAGAGCATCTCCAAAACTGCAGCTCTTGCGGGGTGTTCCCGGCAGTGGTCGGTATCTATCAAAAGTGGTCCAAGGAAGGAACAGTGGTGAACCGGCGACAGGGTCATGAATGGACGTGGGGAGCGAAGGCTGACCCATGTGGTCTGATCAAACAGACGAGCTACTGTAGCTCAAATTGCTCTAGAAGTTGATAGAAGGTGTCAGAATACACAGTGCATCTCAATTTGTTGCGTGTGGGGCTGCATAGCCACAGACCAGTCAGGGTGCTCATGCTGACCCCTGTCCACTGCCGAAAGTGCCAACAGTGGGCACGCAATGGAAGAAGGTGGCCTGATCTGATAAATCACGTTTTCTTTTACATCACGTGGATGGCCGGGTGTGTGTGCGTCGCTTACCTGGGGAACACATGGTAATATGGGAAGAAGGCAAGCCGACGGAGGCAGTGTGATGCTTTGGGCAATGTTCTGCTGGGAAACCTTGGGTCCTGCCATCCATGTGGATGTTACTTTGACACGTACCACCTACCTAAGCATTGTTGCAGACCATGTACACCCTTTCATGGAAACGGTATTCCCTGGTGGCTGTGGCCTCTTTCAACAGAATAATGTGCTCTGCCACAAAGCAAAAAACTGGTTCAGGAATGGATTGAGGAGCACAACAATGAGTTTGAGGTGTTGACTTGGCCTCCAAATTCCCCAGATCTCAATCCAGTCGAGCATCTGTGAGATGTGCTGAACAAACAAGTCCGATCCATGGAGGCTCCACCTCGCAACTTACATGACTTAAAGGATCTGCTGCTAACATCATGGCACACAGCACACCCTTAGGGGTCTAGTGGAGTCCATGCCTCGACAGGTCAGGACTGTTTTGGCAGCAAAAGGGGGACCAACACAATATTAGATCATAATGTTATGCCTGATCGGTGTATTTTACAGTACATGCACTTTCAATGTACTTACCAAGAAAGTAGTAATAAGGTTACTACATGGGTTAAGATTAAGTTTAGGGGTAAAATAACTAGTACCTATGACCCAGTTATTGTAATTACTACAATATGTATAAGTATGTACATGTGAAACAGGACTGTAAAATAAAGTGCTACCACGTTCAGAAATAATAGGCGTTTCTCAATGTCAAGGAAGGATCCTCGGAAGCCAGAATTCCGAGGATGCTACGTCATCGACATCCGTCGAAGGACTGTTCCAATGTCAAGGATCCTCGGAATTTCAACCAAGGTCTGAGTCCTTCGTTCGAAAAATGTGCCATATACAGGAAAGGATGCATACGAGTAGACTTCGTGCTCTTCGCGCTCTCAAATCACCCACAATCCTATGCGCGCAGCTTTGCTATCTTGTTAAAAAAAATACAAAATATCGGAGTCGGAGCGTTAACGGGGCAATATGCTTTCAAGTGTAAGTATTTACGTTACCAAACATTTGTTATAACCGTAGTAAATATAAGTAAAGTTTAACGTTTAAATGCCAGTACAAATTACAACCGTACTGATATTATACAAATTACGTTATTGATGGCTAACCGACCTTTTCACTGACGTGATGAGGCTGACATGCACTTGCTAGCCTGTTCCATTTGCCTGTTCTCTGAATGCTAAAGAGGAGCCTCGCCTAGCCTCTGAAGGAAGTGACTTGGAAGGACCAGTCCTGCAGAGGAAGGATCCTTGACATTGAGAAACACCTAATGTGTTCATAACTTAATTGGAATGTTAGCAAACTGTTCTTAGAACATGTTTTTGTAGCTGGGTATATTCTAAGGAGTTGAATTCTGTTCAATTGGAATCAAATAGCGTGAAAGTTTGTTCTGAGATTTCAATTCCAAACAGTGTATTTGTATTCTCTGTGCATCCAGTGCAGATTTTGGATTGTTTTAGAATGTCTTTCACTGATTCTGATTATCATTGTGTTGTTGTGTTTTATAAGATGCCCACAGGACCACTGATTACCTGTAAGTGAAGGACATGTCTCAGACCACCAGATCCTGCACTTCAGCTGTTGTTTTGGTGAGGAAAAAAAGATGGCTCCTTTGATTTAATGTGGATTACTGGAAAGTAAAGCAAGAGAAAAGACTTTGATTTTGTGATTATGCAAATGTCCTCATTTTCATATATTAGCACTGTGATTGTGATGCAACGCTTGCTTTATTTAAGCGCTCAGATTACTGATTGTGATAGTGAAGTAGTAGCTATATTTATTAATTAAAGACAAGTGGTTGAAGGTTGGATTGTGATAACTATCTTTAGGTTTGTCTCACTGCCTTTTTATTATCATTCGTTTCTTCCCAAAGCTATTGTCTTCCTTCTAGCACTCTGCATGTGTTTTGAGACCAGCCTTGGATGGTTTATTTTCACTATGCAGTGATGTTTCATATGAAACACTGCATGTAATATTACAGGATTGTTGCAGTGTTGAAAGTGGAGTTTAGAAATGTAAAATGTACCAATGACATTGTACTCTTTTGAGAAGAGATGAGAAGAGCTGTTGCTTTAATACTCCATAATGTACCAGAGTATGTGATGTAGACTGACTGACAGACACAAACTACTTGTTAAAACTAGAAAAAATCCGAACTTTGCATAAGTGAATGTTTGGTCTGCTCTAAGTCAGTGTTTCTCAGAATGTAAATAGCCTACTTTAAATGTATCTTGTCCATGCAGAACTTTTTAGAACTGCATCACACAAATTTGGGCTGTTATTTCAGTGTGGAAGGAAAAATAAGGACCTTTATTTGACAAATTGAATTTCCATGCAGTTCACAGCATGGACCACATTTCATGAGAATGTGCTCCATGCTGTGAATGTTCCATTTTTCATCATTCCTCTCTGGCAGGAAAGGTTGCCTTATTTTACATAATGCAAAACTTGAAGAAAATGTATTCAATGTTGACATTCCTGCAAAAATGATGTTGTCAGTGGTATTTACCAGAACGTGTGGTATTTGCAGTGGCTGTTACATGGCATTTCATGATTGAACACAGGAAAATAGTCAATCAAAAGCTGAAAAAAGGCTGTTAAAACTGAAAGTGCCAAACAGTCGCAGTGTTTACGCTGTTCAGGGACATCAAACTGTTGACTCCTGTTGAAAAAATATCCACAGCATATTCACTTTCATCAGCCATGTTGAATTTGTGTCATCATCAATAAAAAACACACACACAATGACATAAAGAAAGTCATATTAAAGGGATAGTTCACCCAAAAATTTTAATTCTGTCATCATTTACTCACCCTGAAGTTGTTCCAAACCTGTGTGAGTTTCTTTGTTCTGCTGAACACAAAAGAAAATAGAGCAACCATTGAAATAGAAATACCAAACAGATAGAGCAACCATCGACTACCATATTATTTTTCCCCCTACTATGGTAGTCAATGGTTGCTCTATCTGCTTGGTTATGAACATTCTTAAAAATATGCTATTTTGTGTTCAGCAGAACAAAGAAACTCACACAGGTTTGGAACAACTTGAGGGTGAGTACATTTCATTTTTGGGTGAACTATCCCTTTAAATACTGGGAATTTGGGTAAAGGTCCTCACCCATCCTGAGCAAATGTTTGAGTGTGATGGAGAGAGGAAAAGCATCATGCAGAAACAGTTTTGATTGTTTTTCCCATGGCCTCTGAAATGTCCAAAAATGTATTTGAGATATATTCTACATTCAAGAAATAATAATGAAACAGTATAGGGGAGAGCGGGGCACAACTAACGCTTTTTGACTTTCTCAGTTTGTGTAAATCCACTTGTGGTTCAGAGTATTTATTTTTCCCCACATTAATTTCCCACATGTCTAGTACAATTATGTGGTTTTGTTTCATGAATACAGTGTATAATTTTTTCTTAATTTACCCCGAAAGAATGGAAGTGAAATGTGACAACATGCCCATAGGTGTTATCTGATATAATAAAAAACATATCTAAGACAAACTAAAATATTTTGTCAATAAAATACAATTATTAACTTTTTAAAATAAAATAATGGAATTTTTTAATCATTAAATATTAAAAAAAAAAATAGTTTGACAACAAACACACCTCAAAACACAGTTATACAGCATAGTTCAAAAAATAATAATAATTAAGCATTTCTGAACATTGACTCTCAGTCTTTATTCACCTTTTTCTCATGGTTTCTCAATAGTATTCATAAAAGTATAGAGCATATTTCTAATAGCATATATTGCATATAATAGCATATTTCTAATTATCTGGGCAACTGAGAACCCCGGCTTGTGTCTTCTGCTGGTTAGATCAGCATTAAAGAACTATATCAACTGTTAAATAACAGATATAAGATTAACATAATATCAGATTTGTCTTGTTTTAAATAAACACAAAAAACTATTATGGTTAAATAAATGTTCAGTAATATCTTCCAAAGATTTTTTCATTTTGACGCAATTTTTTTCTCTAAATAATGTTGATATGGCAACTAAATACACTAAGTTTCGTCATCCTGGCATGTGTGGAGAGTGTTAAACCATGCGTGTTACAACTAGCCCCACGTTAGGTTGTGCCCCGCTCTCCCCTATTTCTGAGCAACTGCACAAAAAGTGAAAAAGACATCAGTTTGAAGCAATGCATGACACCTGAGATATTTCACATATTTCAAATCACAGTCTTACATCTGCGCCGTTTCATGCCAGAACCACCACCACCACAAAAATGTATAAATAATGTGTTTTTGGGAGAAGCTAATTGTCGTCTTTGTTATATCATCATAACTCACTAATAATGTGATAATGAAACAGCTTGGGCTCCAAAACCCTTGTAAAATAAATCCAAATGTCTTTTCGCAAAATGTATTTACTGTACTTACATTTTTAATAAATGCTTTACAAAATGCGGGTAACATTTAATTTTACAGTGTCCTTGTTATACATGTACTAATTATAAATGATGCATAATTTTGACATTCAACCCTAAACCCAAGCCTAACCCCATAGTAAGTACTTGTTGTAAATTAATACTATTCAGTATTTAACGGTATAATTACTCTGTAACAAAGACACAATGTAACCAAAATGTGCTTAATGTTGTACTTACAACAAACATAAAGAGAAAAAGGGACAAGCACGACTATTTTGGAGGAATATATATTATATAAATACAAATTATATATTTAAAACACATCAAAATACTGGCAAACCTTAAATGAATAGTCAGCTCAAAAGTGTAAATGGTGTCATCATTTACTCACCCTCATGTCCTTCTAAACCTCAAGAATATTTAATTGAAATGATGACATTTGGCAGTTGATGATCAAATGGTGAGAAAGTGATTGGATCCTGACTCGCTGAAGGCCCTCTGAGCCGGATGTTCAAGACAGATAACAGATCCCGTGGAGGAAATTAAATCAAACATGGAGCTTAGGAGGCCATAAAAGAACATGAAGAAACGTGACAAGTAAATCAGTCAACAGAACACACCATGTACCACAAATGCCATTCCACTCCTCCGCAAATGAGCTTTTCCCTCAGCATGGAAGTAAATCACAGCAGAGATGGAAAATCATCTGAAGAAGTCTTTCAGTATTTACACTTTCTTGAAACATAATAATGATTGTATTTTAGTGGACATACACTCAGATCCTAATACATTTCAGTTATAGATGAAAGCTTCAAAACATAAAAGTAACAAGAAAATGGTTGCAACATTTTTATCATGTTTAGTAAGTTTTGTCACAACTGCATTCCTTATTGAATCAGACACACAATGTCAATGAAAAGGACAAACTTTTCTATGAACTAACATGCATATCCTAGGACATTGTGTGTATTATTACTGTTTTGGCTACTGTCTTTTGTATTGTACACTCTAAAAAAAAAAGGTTCTATATGGCACCAAAAATGGTTCTTGGCTCGTAATCATAGGGGAACCTTTTTTAGGGCTATATAGCACCAATTTTGGTGCTTCAGTGGTTCTTTAGCGGTTCTTCACCGATTCTTTGACTAAGGTGCTATATAGCACCTCTGAAGAACCGCTGAAGAACCACTGAAGCACCAAAATTGGTGCTATATAGCCCTAAAAAAGGTTCCCCTATGATTACGAGCCAAGAACCATTTTTGGTGCCATATAGAACCTTTTTTTTTAGAATGTATACTCGTTTATGCATGATACCACTAGCTAATATAACCTCATCTGTTTCACATTTCATAGCAAAGTTATTCCTTCTTAATTTCATGAAAATTGGGCTGTACCACATCTTTATAAATTCAATGAGACTCAACTACACCAATTTTGTGGTGTTTTTCTACTACAAAAGTTTAATGGCACACAAATGTGCAAGCCCACTCTGAGCCAGCCTTCAACCAAAGAAACTTTTCCCACTTGAAATTACACCTTTTTCATTGGTCAAGCTGAATTTGAGAGGTGTGACATCTGCAGGAGTTAAAAGGGCTCTATCTTAGTGCCTCTATTTGTTGGCTGTGTCCGACATCGTATTCTCTCTTAGGTACTTATTTTGAAAAAGTAATTACTTTACCACAGCTAAAAAGTATGTTCTATATGTGTGTATTATGAAAGTAATCTGGATTACATTCGCCATGTTGTCATTATCATGTGACCTACCAGCGTCAGTTGCGTCGCTTCACCGCCATTCACAATCCTCTCCAGTGGCCTCATGGGATAGTAAAGTGTCCATCGTATGCACACTTCCGAAACTCGCCGGAAGTAGTAGGTACTTTTGCCTACTCTTGTGAATTCTGACATACTTCTTTTGTCATGTACTGTTTTTTGCCTACTATATAGTAGGGAATTATGCGATTTCGGATGCAGCCTTTTTGTTGTTTGTGTGGGAAAAGGGTCGAGACAGCCGGTCTGGCCGCAGGACTTCCCTGCCATGTTTGTAACTTTCCACCCACTCTCCAACAACAACCGAGTAAGACTAACAAATCTGAAATTCGTCTTTCTTTACTCATTGCAACTTCAACACCATCAAACTATTGATCAATCAACAGCTATGGCATTGCAAGTATCGCACATTTGATCATCTAAACAGAAGTTTAGTGTAAGCTGTCCTTGTTAGCAAGGTGCTTTAAATTAAGAAACTGATGGTTTGTTCAGGTGTTTAAAGGAACACGCCGACTTTTTGGGACTTTAGCTTATTCCCTGTATCCCCCTATAAGTCCATACATACCATTCTCATCTCCGTGCGTGCCATAACTCTGTCTGACGCACACACCGCGCTAGCCTAGCTTAGCACAAAGACTGGAGGTAAACGGCTCCAGCTAGCCTGCAGCTCAATAAGGGACAAAATAACACCACATTTTCCTATTTACATGTTGTGATGTGTATCGTCACATCGTGTACTAAGACCAACGGAAAATAAAAATTTGCTATTTTCTAGGCCGATATGGTTAGGAACTATACTCTCATTCCTGCGTAGTATTAAGGGAACAATGTGCCATACAATGGGTGCAGCTGCGCAATGATATTACGCAGCGCCTGAAAATAGTCCCCAGCACGCTCTCTGTGCAAGCAGGTTGTCACGTTGGTAATGTTGACGGAAGTACGTTTATTTTCAGGCGCTGCTTAATATCATTGCGCAGCTGCACCCATTGTACGGCACAACGTTCCTTGATCATTACGCAGGAATGAGAGAATAGTTACTAGACATAAAGGTCTAGAAAATCACAACTTTTCATTTTCCCTCTGTCTTAGTAGAGTTCAGACATGCACGGAGATAAGAATGGTATGTATAGTGAATAAGCTAAAGTCCCCAAAAGTCGGCGTGTTCCTTTAACTGACTCATACATTTCCATAGCTTCATTCCCCTGTTACTGTTTTGGTTTCATTCATTCACTTTCACCTTCCATTTTACCCATGTATGTGAGAATGCATTTGTGTTTGCTTAGACTAGTCACGTGTCCGTGATTTAGTCAAATAAAACGTTTGTGCACACTCACATAAGTGTTGATTCTGTGGTCACTGCTTGCAAACGTCCCTTTAATCCTTAAATGCATGAATGTTTCGTCAATCATTCTTAAATACTCGGGTCTTTAGCGTGGATGGATCTCTACCTGTCATGATAATCCAACAATTATTGGAGAATAAAATAAAGCTAATTTTGTTACCTTTTGGAGCTTGGAAGGGTTCAGTTTGAGCAGATGTTTTATACCATCATCCCTGTCCTCGTCAGAGCTCATTTCCCAGTACATTCAGCATCTGGCTCATATTTGCCATCTCAAACATATTCTCAAAACTATCATTTTCAACATCTTCAAAATCAATATTTTGATCGCTGACAGCTTCTTCACCGGATCCACCAGCAAGTGACAGTGCTCTGTTCTTGCTCTGCAGTAAATCACTGAGCCATTTCAAGTTTTGCAGATTATACTTATTATTCTTTTGTTTTCTGCATGCGGTAACTATGAGTGAAACATCACTTCATCAATGTGTATCAGACATCGCCACCTTGTGGAATAAAGGTGAATTGCACTTATTCCGTCATGAAAGATTCAATTATTGTTGTGCAGAACAAAAAATATCTTACACACGTAAGCTCTTACACACGTCAGCTCTTACACACGTAAGCAATTACATTTTTACAAGAAATTCATTGAAAAACAGGCACTCTTTTATAATTTTATTGTTTATTGATTTTTGTTTATAATGAATTGATTGAGGTTGATGTCTAACTTTAAAAAAATGAATGAGGAGGAGGGTAGTGAATGACATCCTGGGTCACTAAAGACTTGAGGTATGCGTTTAAGGGTTAATGGTGCGATCACAGCTAAATGTGCTGAGTAGTATTGTTCAAGAAAGAGTTATTTTTCTGTGGCCACGAAAATTACCTTTCTGAGATTTGATAGATGATTAGTGTTTGCTAGAAATTCTGCTATACATCAAGCTGATTCTCACAACAGATCAAGATATTTATAATTATGAGTTATGATTCATTATTCATATTTTCCTTCGAGCTAATTTGCTACAGTATATTTATTGTAATTTGTAGGTCACTGGTGTCATGCATAACTAATTATCAAACTGAAATACACAAATAAATATATCATATGAATGTGGCAGCAACCAAGCCTCATTTTCCTCATTTACATGAATTGTGATTTCAGCATAACACATTAATAATGTGATTATGGAACAGTTTTGGATCCAAAACTCTGGTAAATGTCTTTTGCAAAGGGAATTTATTGCTGTACTGATTTACACAAATGTGCTTAATGCTGTGCTTACAACAAACGTCTTTGAAGGGTGAGTGAGAGAAAACCCTGTAAAAATGACTCAGGCTGGAAGGGGATGCTCCATAAGGAAAAGACATGTAACAGATATAACCCAGGCGTCTAATGGAGGGGAAACTGTACACAGGGGAAGCCCAGTGGGAAAAGACAATGGCATGTTATTTTAAGTCTTCAACTTCCAGCCCTGGACGCTCTTCTTGCCCTGGGGTGCTTCCGTAACCTAGAAAACTACTAAGGGGAAAATGAGCCCAGTAGTTTCTCGCCAAGCCCAGCAGCGTGTCATATCCACTCTGAGATCGCAACTCATCCACCCAGCCGTAGAAATCAGAGGACCAAAGGTTCCAGTACGGTAGACTCCTTTTCACCCTGATCTCCCTGTGAGCTGGAACACCTTCCAGACAGAGAAACAACAAGGGTATGTCTTCAATTTCAGGCGCATTTATGTTTTTATTTTTCAAAATGTCTCGGTCCCAGTCCCAGATTTTGACAGAATGTCTCAGTCGATTTTACACAAATAACTGTCCCTTAGCTGTGGCATCAACAAATTATTTATATTTATTATTTTTTATTAACAGGTCCACAGGTCTAAAAGTGTCCATAACTGAAGAAACCATTAAATATTTAACACAAATATGCTTTTATATAACACTCAAAATCAGAGAAGACATCTTTTCTCATCTGTGAGAGAATCTCACATGCTGCGAAGCCAATCAAGCAATTCCAAAGGAATAACCTTCATATTCGCCTTTTAATAACTACTGCAGGACAGAGAAGAATGTGCTGATATAACTGATATATGTAGCACTCTTACATAACATACTTCCACAGTTAGTTTTAAACTCTTCCTTGGCAAAACGCCTTTGTAATTAGTTCCCATAATGCTACTGAGCCAGACTTGCTGGCCAAATGTTTGGACTGTTTAGTCCGGTGGTGTTAATGGATCTGGTTAAAGCTGGAACAGACCAGCGCGCAGGCGAAACAAGTAGTAAAGCAAATAAATACTTAAGAATGGTTAATCACATCAGCAGATGGAATAACTGAGATCTTACCTGCTGCACAGAAGAAAATCGTCAGGAAGGTGCAGAGGAGCACAAATACACGGATATGAGACATCACGCCACCCTGTGCTGAACAGATCACGAGAGAGAATGATTGCAAAAATGCTATTTCATTAGGTTTATGATATCACATAACAACATTGATAAGCTTTTATCAGTCAAATATGCTTAATACAGCTCTGAGATTTTAATAGCTGTCATTCAGAAGTTTGTCATTTAAGTTTATGAAGAAATTTATACTTTTTTTGTTGAAAAATACAGTCCAAAATAAGTGAAAGCTCCATTTTCACAGCACTGTAAACCCGAATAAGTTGGCAAAACTAAACAATATTGAGGTAATCAGTTACATCAAAATGTTTAAGTTAAGAAATTCAAAGTTTATGAGAGCAGAACTGGCAGATTTTTATTTTGTACTCATACATTTGAATGGTTCTTAACTTGAAATATGTGAGTAAGTAACTTAAAATGATCATGTCATCACAACTTCAATATTTTTATTTTGGCTAGCTTGGCTAGCGAATATGAAGGTTATTCCTTTGGAATTGCTTGATTGGCTTCGCAGCATGTGAGATTCTCTCACAGATGAGAAAAGATGTCTTCTCTGATTTTGAGTGTTATATAAAAGCATATTTGTGTTAAATATTTAATGGTTTCTTCAGTTATGGACACTTTTAGACCTGTGGACCTGTTAATAAAAAATAATAAATATAAATAATTTGTTGATGCCAAAGCTAAGGGACAGTTATTTGTGTAAAATCGACCGAGACATTCTGTCAAAATCTGGTAATCAAGTTTTAACTTGGCTAGCTTATTCAGTAAATGCTAACTTGCTAATTGGTAACACAATGCTTTGATAGCATAGCCATTGCTGAATGAGTACAGCAATATAAAATATTAACATATATCTGTTCTCAAATTAAGCTAATGCTCCACCCGTCACCATGATGGTAACCCTTCAAAAAAACAACATAAAAGAAACTATTTTAAATGAACGTAGCAACACATTAAACACTACTAAATAGCCCACTTAAAGCATGCTGGAAAATATAAATTAAATTAAAAGAAACAAGTAAAAAAAAACTCAAAAAAATGAAACGATTCAGATTACTTAAAATGTGTCAGTTTTGTGAACTAAATAGAAAGCGCCAAATACTCATGAAAGTTAATTTGATTGAACAAATTTGTTTCATTTAAGTTTACCCTACTCAAACCAATTAATTATTTTGAGCGTTAGGGTTTACAGTGAGTTATTAATACTTGCATATTGTGTCACCCTTACAAAACTCTTACAAATTTGTAATTTGAAAATAAGTAACGAAGTGTGAAATTTGTTATACACTGTAATTTCCTGAAGAATTGCGTATAGTGACATTTCTAAAGTCCAATTTTGGTGTCCAAAAAAACTTTTTCAATACTGCTTTTTGTAAGATCTCCAGTCTATTATTCTTTTGACAGGTGAAGGCTATTCCATTCCGTTTTTGAAAATAAAAGAAGCAAAATGGATCTATTCAAGACAATACATCTCTAGTTAAGAGACTCATCTGGGAGCTTCATTGAACTGTTCAAGTGTAGAATTGGCTAAAGAACAAAGGCTGGACATAAACTATTAGAAACTAAGTTTGTGGATGGATGAATCAGTTTGAAGTTTGTCACACATTCAGCTGAAACCGTGATAAAACAAACTAACTAGAACGCATAACTTTTTATTTGAAATAGAAGTGGTTATTAACATCTTTACTGTAATTCTTTAAAAGTATTAGTTTTCAAAATGATGCTGTCAGATCTATGAGAGGAAACTTACCTAGAAGTAAGAAGCAGAGAAAGACCTGTACGAGTGAGTGTAAACTCTAATGGCTGAGTTTGCATCGGTCCTTCTCAAATCAGGGTTCTGCTACTCAACAGCAAATAACAGCAAGAAAAGACGCCACATTCTTCACCCAAGCCAGACACATGTCCATGCTACTTCAGCGGTGAGGACTGTTTTTGATTGCACCGACTGAAGAAATAGGCAGATGGACAGGCAGAAGTAGAAGAAAAAAGGTTCAGGTACATTTACTGGTCACAATGTCATTGATGTTTATACAAGATTGTATTTACATGACAGATTTCAGGAGTGGGAGTGAAAACCAGCCCAGACAGAGTGACAGAGACATTCAACAGCACAGCGGTTATCCTGTCTGACAAATCATCCAAAGAGAAAACCCTGCCAATCACACATCTATACACACAGTGCTTGAGGATTGGATATTTTTTTAATATGGTGATTTATTAGGGCATCAAAGTGGTAATCAGTGGCCTAAAAGAGATTTTGACTACAGAATAAGTGTGTAGGTGAGAAAGTGCAATCTCTAGAAAATGAATAATTCAAACAAGAAAAAAACAAGAAACAGAAATCAGACAAATGTATTTAGCTAAATGCCAATTTCACTATTGTCCATTGCAATGTAGTGTCGCTATGAGACTATATCATCACGTTTATTCAAAAGTAGACATTTTGAGTGTCAGTATCATTGATCAGCTGGAAAAAAATGCTGTGAAAGTGATTCCAACAATTTGATTTGTATTTATTTATTTATTGTGATTTCAGGTCACGTGAAAAGACTGGAGATCTACAGCAGACGAGCATTGCAATCCAGGTGTGGAAAGAGTGCAGTTCTTCTCATACAACAAATTCTTTGTTTGTATCTTTTCATGCAGCAGTCTTGTACAGTATTTTTGTTGTAATTGTAACTCGAATAATTCAGAAACATGGATTTTCCTATCAAGCCGGATAATCAGCCTGTAGCTCGAATCTCATACCCCTTTTTACAAAACAGCTGAACATGACGAGTCAATACAGCAATATTTCCAGACGGTTTACGATTTAAAACATGTTAAACGAACATTAAAGGGGTCATGAACTGGCTTTTATATTTTTTTTTATACTGTTGTCTGAGGTCAACTTATCCCGTTTGCGTGGTTTTTACATTCAAAAATATAATAATGAATAAGTAATAGGGTCTTTTCTGCCTTGGTTTTGAGCCTCTCTGAAAAACGCTCGGTTTTGATTGGCGTGCCGCACTGAAGACTTGGAAGTAAACGCCCACGGCTAGGATTGGATAAGATTTGCATATTTAATGAGCTTCAGCTCCCCTCAGTACATGTGGGGATTGTTTTGAAAGCGTCTGGAGAAACGCTCACAGGGCTCGAAAAATATCTTTATCAAACAAACACAATGATTCATCTCTCATCCACCCGCGATTGATTGGAATGTTATTTTTGTATTAAATGGCCGGGCCGATCAGTGAATATAACCGCAAATTGCACACACACACACACACACCTGTGACCGCGTGCTAAGGTAATCAATAGATATCAAACAATCTATAACAATTTAATACTAACACATAAAAAAAACATGTTTTACTCACATAAGTGTGTTGCACCATTCCTGTCAGATCCAATATAGAAGGCACAGCATTGTGTTTTAATCTCAATATGTCTGCACATCAAGTCTCGGCCGCTATCTTGTTTACAATCGATTCTGCGGTGAAATGAAGCGAACAAACGCGTAATGTCTTACGCACGTGAGCTGGAACCGGCATGTTTATTGTTCGGTAGCGCGATCCGTTTAGCTCCACGAGTCGGTGGGCGGGCTTGAGGCGGTGCTTCTGCGTCCTATTACGTCACTGGTCGACATATTCTGAGATCTCTCGTTTTCTGGGCCTGGTGTCAATAAAAGCTTTTCTTTGACTAACAAGGACGTTTTCAGCTCTGAAACTTACAGTGTATTCTTATATCACGATTAACTTTTATATAGGCTCAAAGGAAAGTTGATTTCTCAAATCATCACCCCTTTAATTTCCAGGGATGCAAACTACTGCTGACCCTTTCAAATATCTTATATTTTAATGGCATTTACGTTATTCTTCCCACAATGCACAATTTAAGCCAACCGGCAACTATAGTTGCCGCAGTATATAGTTGTCATTTTCCTTTTGTAAGTATTTTTCTAGATAGTATCCATGTTTTATATCTCAATGACATGCAAGAAAACAACCAAATAAAGGATTTCAAGAGAAAAAAAAGGTAATAAATTCCTTCCTGTCACTTGAGACTGCCAACTTCCTACCCCTACTTCTAGGAAGCAGGTTATTTTCATGTAACTAATAAGTATTTTTTGTTGACATATACAGTATGTATCTACATAATCGTGAAGGTCTCTAGAATCATCCAAACAAAACAATTCTTACCACAGATCTATCGTTATTTGTACTTAGTCAAACGTGCAAGCGGAAACTATAGGTGCCGGGTAAATGCCATGTAAGTACATATAATGGGGTATACTGTGTTAACAGGTTAATAAATCAAGGTTTTTGGTCTTTAGTGCTTTTTGCTTTCATAATATCCCGCCTAAAACATAACTTAACCCTTTAACTGACATCTCTACTGTACAGTAGACCTTAAAGGGATAGTTCACCCAAAAATGGGGTATAGTTAATTCCAAACTGGATGAAGGGTCCTCAATAATTTGGCCCTTACAAGACAAAATTTTTAAGATTTTTAACTTCAACCGTTGCTGTGTGTCACTCATAGAATGCATGTCAATGGATACCGAACAGTATTTATATAATTTTTTACCTTAACTTCTTAACCCGCACCGGTTCGTGGACGGGGGGGTTGACGGAAGTGGGGGGGTGTGTACTTTTATCTACTTTTGTTTTATACAAAATATTCAATCAACTATCACAAACTATGCATCATTTGAAAGCTAAAACACTCAAGATTCATGTTCTGAACTTGTTTTTGCAATAAATACACCAGAGAGGAAAGGGTTAAATGAAACACTAAAGGACCGGCCATGTAAACATTAGAAAAATATCAGCGTTACTCATCTTTCATCTCCTGTCGTTCAGATCAGATCGGACGAATCCAATAAACACCCGCATACATCTCTGTGTAAGAGTCCATTCTTCAAAATGCATCCCACTTTTTAATCCAAAACAACGAAAAAATAGGGAAAAAACTAAAAATCCTCCGTTGTTTGCAAGAGAGTTTTGAGTTAGCGTGATCAATCATGTCCATTTTCAATGAAATATCGATTCTATTCCGTGTCTGGCAAACTCCCCCTGCTAGAATGGCTTCTCCCACGTATTTTAAACCCTCCCCCGTCTCTCTCCTTCAATCAGAGACTCTTCTGGGATGCATCATATAGAGGAAGTGCCTTACAGGCTTGGTGAGCTGTCAATCATTGCGCCCATGGTTTTCGTTGGATAAAGGCACTCGGTGCCCAGCCAATGCCTTTTCAACAAAGGTTTGATTGATGGACTTAGTAACCAATCAAAAGGCATTATCTTGCGCAGTTTGCGTAAGTAGGCTTTGGTGAATACTGTTTGCGCGCTGGCTGCACGTTCTCCATGGCGCAACTGCAGTGGAGCGCGCTGTCTCTCACTGACACTTATTATCAGCTAAATGAGTTTTTTACACTTTGTAATCTCTGTAAATAGTTGCTTTAGTTTTTCAGTAACTATTTATCCATTATAATTAGTAGTATATTGCAGTTTATTGCAGATTTATTTGAATGAAAAACGATACTCGGTTACTTAACGTAACCTCGGTTCTCTCTAGAAGAGGGAACGAGTATTGCGTAAGTTCCTTACGCTACGGGAAAGTATTCTTTCTTCGAGATTTCTGAAAAACCCAAAATTATCCTTAATTTTGTAACATTGTCAACGCAGTGCGGCAGCCTGGCAGACCATAGCAGGCTATTCCAGCGTGCTATTGGCTGCTCTGCTGGCAACTGCAGCAGCCTATCGGTGAGCCCGCGTGACGTGGCGACCAATGAGGGCGCTTCGCGCCCACCTGGCTTCATTTGCCTACAGGTGGGGCGTGGCCACGTGTATATAAGCAGGGCTCACGGGCTGCATATTCGGTTTTCTTAGTTCTGAAGCGTAAAAGCCAGCGGGGCGCACGGCAAGGAACGCAATACTCGTTCCCTCTTCTAGAGAGAACCGAGGTTACGTTAAGTAACCGAGTATCGTTCTCTTACGAGAGGTTCTCTCGTATTGCGTAAGTTCCTTACGCTACGGGAACATATTGTCAACGCCGTGCGCGCCTCGCATACAGCATATGTATCCCAGGGAACCGGGGACCATAACACTGCTCGGGCAGGGTGGCCGGTAAAGAAAAAACGGGCCACCACATATACAGACACTTCATTCGAACTGACGGGTGGTTTACGACGGGTGTTTACAACACCCTGTCCCATGAATGAGGGAACGGCACCTGCCGGTCTCCTTCAAATTCACCACACCTTGTCTCATGAATGAGGGAGCGGCAACGCCGGTCGCCTTCAAATTCACAATATCTTGTTATATGAGTGAGGTAACGGCACCGCCGGTCACCTTCAAACTCACAACAGCTCGTCTCGTAAATGAGGGAACGGCACCGCCGGTCTCCTTCAAATTCACATGAGCCTAGTACCGAACTTACTACCAGTATGTGAGCTATGTCTGCGCAGAATCACTGGGCAGAACCAACGGCCCTATTGAACTGATAACACTTTCGCCTGTAAGGCAGGAACTTCCAGATTGTAAAATCTCACGAACGTAGACGGGGAGGCCCAGCCTGCCGCCATACAGATATCGTGGATGGAAATCCCTCTGGCCCAAGCCCACGAAGAGGCCATGCCTCTGGTGGAGTGTGCTCTGACACCTAGCGGGCACTGCAGGTGTTTGGAAGCGTATGCAGTTGCAATCGCGACCACTATCCACCTGGACAGGGTCTGTTTCGAGGAGGCGAGACCTTTAGTGCGCCCACCAAACGAAACAAATAGCTGCTCAGAACGCCTGAAGGCGGCGGAGCGTGTGACATAAACCCTCAATGCCCTGACAGGGCAGAGGAAATTGCCACCGTCCCCCTCATCGGATGCTGGCAGAGCCGAGAGGGAGATAATCTGCGCCCTGAAGGGAGTGCCGATCGCTTTGGGGACATAACCATGCCTCGGTCTGAGAATGACCTTAGAGTCATTAGGACCGAACTCCATACACGTCGGGCTCACTGAGAGCGCGTGTAGATCCCCCACGCGTTTCACTGAAGCCAGAGCTATCAGAAACGTGGTTTTCAGCGAAAGGAACCTTGGTTCCACAGTCTCGAGCGGTTCAAAGGGATGAGCCTTCAGGGCCTCTAGGACCAAGGCCAGATCCCATATAGGAACCGACGGGGGCCGCGGGGGATTCATCCGTCTGGCTCCTCTGAGGAAACGGACGATGAGCTCGTTCCTTCCTAGCGTGCTACCTAGCGTCGTCTGAGCGAACGCTGCTATAGCCGCCACATACACTTTGAGCGTGGAAGGGGACCTGCCCAATTCCAAAAGCTCTTGGAGGAAGGAGAGCACCCGCTGGACCCCACATTGCTGTGGGTCCAATCCCTTGGAAACACACCACTCAGTGAACACCGACCACTTAGAACTATATAACCGCCTCGTCGAGGGGGCTCTAGAGTGTGAAATCGTGTTCATAACCCCTTCGGGCAGGTCAACGGGTATCCGTTGGTCACCCATACATGCAGAGACCATCGCTCTGGATGGGGATGCCAAACTGAGCCTCCTGCTTGAGAGAGAAGGTCTGCTCTCAGCGGAACTGGCCAGGGGGGTGAGTGCGACAGCTTCACCAGCTCTGGGTACCAAATCTGGTTCTCCCAGCGCGGTGCTATAAGGAGCACCGGACGGCGCGTTTCCCTGATTTTCGCTATGACCTGGGGCAATAGGGAGATCGGCGGGAAAGCATACAGCGGGAGGCTGGGCCAAGTTTGGGACAGCGCATCCTCGCTTTTGGACAGAAACGTCGGGCAGCGGGCGTTCTCTTTTGTTGCAAAGAGGTCGAGCTCCGCTCTGCCGAACAGGCGCCATACCAGCTGGACTGTCTGGGGGTGCAGGGACCATTCTCCTGGGAGAATGAGGCCCCTGGACAGCTTGTCCGGGCCCACATTGAGGTGGCCCGGCACGTGCGCAGCTCTCAACGAGCGCAGCGAGCTGTGTGCCCACACGAGCAGGCGTTCTGTCAGATTGCCCAGACCTCTGGACCTGACACCGCCCTGCCGGTTCACGTAGGACACCACTGTGGTGTTGTCCGACCGGACTAACACATGGTGTCCTCGTATAAGCGGGAGAAACTGCTTGAGCGCGTTCTCTACCGCTATCATCTCCAAACAGTTTATGTGTAGGAGTTTTTCCTCGCTCGACCAAAGGCCCGAGGCTGATCTGCCCTCGAAAACGGCGCCCCAACCCGTGGTGGAGGCGTCCGTCGAGATGACCTTGCGGTGTGAGATGGCTCCCATCGTCACTCCCCTCTGGTACCAGTCGGCTACTAACCAGGGCTCTAGGGCTGACACGCAGCCCTGAGTCACTCTGATCCTGAAGCCACCGGACGCCCAGGCCCTGTGAGGCACTCGGGCGTTTAACCAGCATTGCAGCGGGCGCATGCGCATTAAGCCCAGCTGGAGCACAGCTGCAGCTGAGGCCATACGTCCCAGCATCCTCTGAAACAGCTTGAGAGGTGCGATTTTGCCTGGCCGAAAATACGCAGCCATGCGCCGAACTTGGCGCGCGCGATGGGGTGACAGGCGGGCTGACATTGCCACAGTGTCCAGATTCAAACCCAGAAATGAGGTTGATTGCGTGGGCACTAATGAGCTCTTGGTCCAATTGACCGTGAGCCCTAGGCTGTCCAGATGGCTGAGCAGCATTGCCCTGTGGGCGAGGAGCTCGGCCTCCGACTGCGCCAGGATGAGCCAATCGTCCAGATAGTTCAATACTCGCATCCCTCGATTTCTCAGAGGAGCGAGGGCCGCGTCCATGCACTTCGTAAATGTACGGGGTGCTAGTGACAGGCCGAACGGAAGGACGGTGTATTGATAAGCCTGGCCGTCGAAGGCGAATCGTAAGAATGGCCTGTGACGCGGCGTTATCTTGATTTGAAAATATGCATCTTTCAAATCTAGGGAGATTAGCCAGTCTCTCGGGCGAATATGCGCGAGGATCTGCTTGGTCGTGAGCATCTTGAACGATCTTTTCATAAGAGCTTTGTTCAGACGCCTCAGATCCAGAATCGGTCTGAGCGACCCATCCCTTTTTGGCACGAGAAAATACCGGCTGTAAAAGCCTGACTCGCTCATAGAGTGGGGAACCGGTTCTATAGCCCCTTTGCACAGCAGCGTGGCTATTTCTGCTCGAAGTAGATGTGCTACTTCCTCGCTCACTCTCGTCTCTGTACGCGCACAGAAGCGCGGAGGGCGGCGAGCGAACTGCAGAGTGTAGCCGTGCTTCACTGTTTTCAGCACCCATTCTGATACACCTGGAATGGCTTCCCACGCTCTCGCGTGCGCCACACGGGATAGAACGGCCTCCGGGCTCGAAACGCCGCGCTTCGCGGGTTTGACGGCCCGTATAGGAGGGGCGGGCGCAGTGCGCGCGCTCTCTGTGCTGTGGGCCAGCCGATCGCTCGCGATGGCTGGCCGCCCTACACACTGCATCTCTGCCGCTTCGAGCGGGGAGTGGCTTGTGTGCGGCCCTACACTCATCGCTCCGGCCACCCTGGGCGGAAAATAAATGGTGTGTGGCGTGGCGCGTGGCGCCTGAGGCATAATGTTCGCGAAAATGTGTGAGCGCGTTTGAGCGGGCACAACTCTTACGCGTGGAACATGACCGGTTAAGAGTGGCTGTGTGACAGCGCGTGTGGTGGTTAGTCGTGGACGCAAACAAGCGGACACGTGACCTAACTCTAGCACTCGAGCGGCCGGTGGCCGCTTTATGTGAGTGGGGGACACAGGGTTTATAGTGCTTGTGTGCAGGGGTGAACACAGAAAAGTGGGCACATTTACTGCATTTGAAACACATACGGCGCGAGCCGTGCGACCAGAAATAATGCAACTTTTGTGATTTCTCTGGTTCGCCGTAAAAACGGCGGTTGTTGACAGGCGAGAAGGCATTTTTGCCGGCTCGTTGGCTGCGTGAAATCCATCTGCAGCAGCCACAGTGGTGGGGGCTGACAGGAAAAAGAGTTTTGACGGTGGTCCGGCCGCGGCGGGACTTAACCGTCGTTTCTCGCCTCTTGCTAGGAGGACTTTGGAGGCTCGGGCTTCAGCGTGATCCTAGGCCGGGGGCCCCGAGGTGGAGGCGGCTTACCACGGCTGGAAGAGCGCGATCTGGGGCGGCCGCTCGGTCTTCTCTGAGACGAAGGGGGCCGCGCTGGGCGCTGCGCGGAGCTCGTTGCTGGCTGGTCACGAGGACGGCGAGCAGCGGAGCTATTGCTAGCGCCGGGGCGTCGAGGCAGGAAAAGGTTCATGGCCTGCGTCGTTTTCTGCACTTCGGAGAAACGGTCGACGATCCCCTTGACCGCTGGTCCGAAAAGCCCAGACGGAGAGAGCGGGGCGTTTAGGAAGGCCGCGCGCTCTGTTTCTCGCATGTCCGCGAGCGTGAGCCAGAGGTGGCGCTCAGCTACCGTGAGGGAGGCCATAGAGCGTCCGAGGGCCTGTGCTGCGGTCTTGGTGGCGCGAAGGGAGAGATCCGTCGCGCTTCGCAAATCCGTGATTAACTCAGCGTCACAGCATTTCTCGTCCATGTCGCGGAGGAGATTAGCTTGGAGGATTTGCAGCACGGCCATAGAGTGCAGAGCGGACGCAGCTTGACCGGAGGCAGCGAAAGCGCGGCCGATCAGCGATGACGTCACTCTGCAGGCCTTAGACGGGAGGGCAGCCTTTGAGCGCCAACCAGAAGGCGGGCAAAGGTGCGCTGCGACCGCCTCTTCCACCGGAGGGATAGCGTTGTAGCCTTTCTCGGCCGCGCCGTCAACTTGTGAGAGCGTCGAAGAAGCCTGAGACGAGACCCTCGCGGAGAATGGCGCATTCCAGGACTTTGCGAGCTCCTCGTGAAGCTCCGGCAAAAAGGGTGCAGTCCTGGAGGTGGGCGCACGGCGGCGACTGTTTAGGAAGCATCCGTCAAGTCGGTTCGGCGCTGCCACCTTGGGCGGGGCCCATTCGAGGCCTAGCTGCTCGACAGCCCGGGTGAGAAGGCGCAAGAGTTCGGCGTCCTCACCCGCTCGAGAGCGTCCGGAGCCCCGGACTGAAGAGGACGCGGAAGACCAGTCCTCGCTGTCGGAAGCCATGATGGAGCAGCTGTCGGCGCGTTCCGCGGCCGCATCCGCCTCATCCCCGGAGGCGGCAACAGAAATGGCGGCCTGGGGTGGGGGCGGGGAAGGCGAGAGTGAAGCGGGCGGGAAAGGTTCCGGCGAGCTTCTCTCTGCGAGCTCCGGAGTCCGCTGCGAGCGGCGCTTCTTCTTGCGCGGCGTGGCAGGGACTGGAGGGATATCATCTTCGAACAGGACGAGTCGAGCCCGCAGGGTCGACATCGTCAGTTCTTCGCACTCTTGGCATCCGCCAGCGTGGAGTGCGGCGGCGGCGTGATCACGGCCCAGGCAGAGAGCGCAGATCACATGGCGGTCCCCGGAGCTGAGCTGCGCGTGACACGAGCCGCAGGTGGAACGAGACATTTGTATCAACGCTCGGCTCTTTTTGTGAAAAGTGTGACGCAGCGGCGACAACACTTTGAGCGTAAAAGGATATGGGGCTGCCGGATAGCAGAGCAGGCACGGAAGGCTGAAGGTGGCGCGATGCTGCCGGCTTCCTCAGGCGCTGTCCTCTGCTTGCTTGTCTGCGCGGTCACGGCGGCGGGTTCCAGATCCAGCGATGCGAAGGGCTTCGCTGAAGAAAAGAAAATCGAATATGCAGCCCGTGAGCCCTGCTTATATACACGTGGCCACGCCCCACCTGTAGGCAAATGAAGCCAGGTGGGCGCGATGCGCCCTCATTGGTCGCCACGTCACGCGGGCTCACCGATAGGCTGCTGCAGTTGCCAGCAGAGCAGCCAATAGCACGCTGGAATAGCCTGCTATGGTCTGCCAGGCTGCCGCACTGCGTTGACAATGTTACAAAATTAAGGATAATTTTGGGTTTTTCAGAAATCTCGAAGAAAGAATACTTTCCCGTAGCGTAAGGAACTTACGCAATACGAGAGAACCTCTCGTAAGAGAACTACTCTTTACAATAGCAAATGTTCTGAAATAAATGGCCTTTTTGAAATGACGCCTAGACTTTTCTTGACATAAAAGCTCACAGAAGCTACATTACTGAGAGAATCATCCTCATATTTGAATCATGACATGATTAGACATTCAGTTTTATATTTAAGTTATTTTCAGGCTCTTAACATTAAATTATAATATTTTTTTCCCTAATTGAAAACAAAAAACAAAAAACGTGAGTCACTTACATGTATATTTACATGTATATTACTCTGTTCCCATATTACTTTGAGTTATTATGACTCTTGGGTAGCAATATTTCAAGTGTCTAGTTTAAAATAAGACCAGGTTTATGAATATAGACCATAGGGTTTAAGAGCTGCAGACATTTTCATTTGGGTATATCGTTTTCAAAAAATTCCACAAAAATGGGGCGCTTGTTAAGAGGTTAAATACAACACCATGTCCAACAGCCCCGAAAGTGCAGCACTTCCGGGAAAGAAGGTCAATGTACACGATCTAGTGTAGAGACATCACTTCCTGTGTGTGAGGTCTCTACACTAGATCGTGTACATTGACCTTCTTTCCCGGAAGTGCTGCGCTTTCGGGGCTGTTGGACATGGTGTAGTATTTGAGGTAAAAAATTATATAAATACTGTTCGGTTTCTCTCAAAAACCGATCGTTTCGTGTCTTAAGACATAAATGTGTCGTCACGAGCCGCATGGATTAATTTGAAGTTGTCTGTGCATGTTTTTTTTACCCTAATAGAATTAGACCCCATTGACATGCATTCTATGAGTGACACACAGCAACAGTTGAAGTTAATCTCCATTTGTGTTCTACTGAAGAAACAAAGACACCTACACCTTGGATGGCCTGGGGGTAAGCAGATAAATGTCAAATTTTCATTTTTGGGTGAACTATCCCTTTAATTCGATAGGGAAAAATATCATATTTTATGATATTATGTCTTGTAAGGGCCAAATTATTGAGGACCCTTCATCCAGTTTGGAATGGATGCGTTTCATTCTAATCGGTCAAGGACCCTAATTCTTTTTATGACTAGTAGCTAACGATTCCATTATAATGTGGAAATTCAGACAAGTAATGAGCTTACATTTACATTATTATATGAAATCACCTACTACAGTCAGCCATTGAATACTATAGGACTATTTATTTATTTTTTTATATATATATATATAGATGTAATTTTTCGTCATTATATAAATTTATTTTCATTTAACTTTTTGATACACAATGCCCTGTTAGGGCAACTTAATGGCTGCACTTTGAACTGCACTATGTTCCGCCACTTTAAGACAAATGTATTTGTTGTATTTTCATATTCAACAGATTATTAGATGCAGCTTTTTTGAGTTTGCATCGAATGTTCTTCGACTTTTATACACAATAAATTTGTTTATGAATAAAGATTGATCTGTTGAAAACAGTTATTTTGAGTTAGATGCCAAATGTTCTCATCCTAGTCAAATTTGACATTGAAGAGGTGCATACAACACATTTCCCCACCGGCAACTATAGTTGTGGCACATTCAAATACGATTTTCAAGAAAAAAAAAAAAAACCTGGGGAAAATAAATGCAGAACATGTTCACATAGGACACTATTAACATGACTATATGCATGAAACCATTCAGAAAAATTTGGCCACAAATGGGTTAACGTAGCAGTGCTCAGCATATCAGAGGGATATTTGTGTATGGGACGGGTCGGGTGTGATGAGCCACTTTGTGCCAGAAAGTTCAGGGCCACTTTTTTGCCCCAGTCCGCCAACATCAATAGGCACACACTCAACAAATAATAAAAACACTTGTAGCTACAACATAAACCAACATTACGAAATAAACCAACAACACAAACTGCTAAAATCGAAGCAATAATAAGTCACAGATAAAACCAACAAGAATAGAGAAACTCCACAGCATAATCTATTCAACTGCGATTATGAAGAGACAACTCCAGTGACGTCACAATAACAAGCGTGTATAAAGAGGAATTCACTCTTGAGCTCTGTGAGTGTCTCTCAACTCGTAAACACACATTCATCAGCTAAAGGAATACATTAACACTCACACACTTTTCTCTGCATCGACAGCCGAGTGAAGATTTATCAGGGGATTGCGGATGCTTTGAAAAGGTGCATCTCGGGCATAAAACCTGGTTTATCATTGCTCGTCTGCTCGAGCAATATTTGCATAACATTCATTGTTTACATATCATTACTAAAGCAATCGGTAGTTGGCTAATACCCAGCTCAACGTTTAGAGATTACAACACAAATCAGTTCATGACCATATTAATGATCTTTTTTTAATGTTTTTAAAGCATTGGTTAATTAATTATTTAAAAAAATCCCCAACAAAAATAAAGACAACATTAAACACAAAAATAAAGATGTGGGGTATAATGTGACGTTTAAAGAGTGCAGGTGAGTATATATTTTTGGAAACACACAGTAAAAAAAACAAAAAAAACGTATTTGCTAATTATATATATTTTTTACCAATTACAAAATTAAACTGACATTTTAGCCTATTATGCTACAGCTGCACAGCTCATCGCTCCATATTTATAGCCAATTCCATATTTAGACGCTTGTCAGTGTGACTGGAAATGGCTATAAATATGGAGCGATGAGCTGTGCAGCTGTAGCTAAATATTTGTGACGTCACATATAAATCAGAATTCACTCTTGAGCTCTGTGAGTGTCTCTGAACTCCAATACATATTCCTAACCCAAAGCAGTCAGAGTGTAAGTGCATATTGCAAAGTTTAACAGTAGCACAAACGTCCCAGGACCTGCAGTATGTCAGTAGATTTCTTCTGACACAAATATTCCACAAGGTGTATTTGCTTATTACAGTAAGGTAATATGATAATGGCTGTTACTATGCTTAGATAAGAAGGCGCTTGACATTATTGTCAAGGATAGATGGAATAGGTCTTAAAAGATAAAAACGGGTATATGGTCTGAAAAGACTGGGAAAGATGCATTGTTTTGTTTCTGGTTTACTCTAGAGCTGTCTAATGGTGACATCCACTGGTGAACTGCACACATGACATGCAGATTTTCTAAACAGTGATATTTATATTCTTAACATGGACTGATACAGTCATTCTCTGCACCATAGAGATCAGTATATCTGGGGGGGAAAATTAGAAAAGAAAGCACAGGCAACAGCGCAGAAGGTCATTTTACGTTATTCTGCAAAACTTTTATTGAACAAAAGTATTTCAATTCTCACCACACTGTCCTCAATACAGTACCATAATGCTGGATCTAAACGATTCATATATGCACCATATCTTTTTTTTAATATATATATATATATGTACATACAGTGGAAAGAGGAATTAAATAACATTGCTCAATAACATTCAGACAAATAGATTCTTTTTTTTAAAAAAATCTGAAAACCCCTTGACCAACACGCTTATTGGTAAACAGACAGAGTAATTGACAAAAGTACGGACATAAAAGCATATTTTTGTTTTATTACTCTTGAATTAGTGTTCACAATCAACTATGTGTTACTGAGAGCAGAGAAGACGTGTTGGTGAGGTGCAATAAGACATCAACAGTAGCAGAACTGGAAGTGGGTGGCACATTCGGTTGAAAGGACACACATTCGAAATCTCCTGGTCTACAGAAACTAAGCTACAATCTCTTGTTTTATCCCCGTCTCTTTGAACGCCTGTCGTATCTGCGGCATTGATCTCCCTTTATGAAGTACCCTGATTCTGAAGAAACCCTGAAGTGACTCGGATCCAAGAGAAATACCTGGAAAGCTGTGTATGTTCGCATTGTAAGAGCAGAGAAGTCCAAACACTGCCTTCATGAATGCTGGACGGACTGTAGATGCAAAAACAGCGTCTGCAAAGGCTCAGAGGATGAGACAGCACCGCTTTATTTCAGGGTGAGATCTGACTGTCATTCCAACACTTGGTTTGGATTTGGATTCAACCAGTGTGAACGCGTAGAAATATTGCGTGGCCTTTGGATGAGCTCGATGAATGGAGACAAACCATCTGTTGGGAACCAAATCACACTCCTCATAATCTTCACATGGCCCAGCTGCTCTGAAGGATCAAGGTTAAGCCATGCACATGAATCTATTCTCCTCTACGAATTCAGTAGAGCTACAATTGTACATACGGTAATGCTCTTTTGGGCAGAGAAATGTAAACCAGTATAATGTGGGCTGAGGTTGTGGATTAACCAGCAGCAGGAAGAGCAGAAGAACAGCTGTCCAGAGGCCAAGAGAGTTCTAAGTAAGGATAGCATTCTCAGTCTTTACTAAAACCTCCAAGGTGGCTGTAAATCACTTTAAAAAACAAAAGAGAACATGAATATAGAAGATGGACATCTCATTTTAAAAGAATGATAAAGTTGCTACTGCTCTGTACAATAGTGGAGGCAATATAGGGCTCTGAAATGTCCTTGAAGTTGCTTGGGAAAGGAACCTATCTTCATCCCCTCAGTCAAGGGTTCAGTAAAGTCAGAGGAGTGTGCAGGAAGAGAAAAAAAAAGACACAGAAGGAGGACACGGAGGTGCGTGGGGGGGAGAGGTAATGTCTGTTAAAACCAGATTCAGGCAAGGGGCTTGACAAGGTAGAGTTTGTCTCCTTGCTCACTGGTGAAGATGGGAGCTTTCTTGTAGTGCTCTACAAGCTCATCTATACTGCTAAAACGCCGCTGACCGATGCAGTACACCCCGTCCTGCAGCTGCACCTTGAAGTGCTTGTTCTTCCCCACAGCCTTCAGAGAAATGGAGAAATCACTGGGCTGGAAAACAACAGAGAGACATTCGGAGAGATCAATTGATGGGACATTGTTGCTGCTGCTTTTCCACACCAGATGGCAGCATTGATTTAAACTAAATAAGGTCACATAACAGCCAAAACAGAATGTAGCATTATTGGGCAATAGAATTTGATCAAGATTTCTTTAATGAAATTAATAATAATAATAAACTTCTTTAATTATTCTTTGTGAGTTCCATCCTTCCTAAATCACTTATCACTGAAAAGCTGATGACCAGCTTTTTTAATGTGAAATGCTATTTTTTTTAAATATTTTTTTAATAACTCAGAAATTATATGCATAGTAATCATTTACAATTGTTTTGAGAGCACAAAGCAACAAACTAGAAGACAGAAGAACTAGAATAACTAAGTTACATAAGGTCATGATTTTGGCATGATTTTAAAAATGCAACATGCAGAAATATGTGTTATAATACAACTGTGGTGTAGTTGAAAGGACCATTCAGACAGCTTTGGTGATTATAATTGGAGTGATTTCATTTTTTTGTGTTGCTACGATCCCCTCACATCTGGTGTAGGCTTTTGGTTGCCAAGAAATATTGCAACTTTGTGTATTACTATAGAATTCAAATTACATGTGTGTGTGTGTGTGTGTGTGTGTGTGTGTGTGTGTGTGTGTGTGTGTGTGTGTGTGTGTGTGTGTGTATATATATATATATATATATATATGAAATGAAATAAAGTACTTTTTATTCATAACGTATTTCACCAGATTAGGAAAAAGGGTATGCAATAGTATTAAACAGTGCAATTGAGGGACTCAACACAACTATTAAAAAAAAAAGGTTCAAATAAATCACTGATGCATTATGAGAAGGGGGTGAAAACATTTGAGCAGGATGAAGATGTCCATTGTTCATATTTTGTTTAAATATCTTTTTTTATTTTTTATTTAGTACTGCCCTTTGGAAGCAATAGAAGATACATGTTTCCCAGAAGGCAAATTAAGTACAATGTACCTTGATCTTCAAATTCTAACCCCCCCATGTTTCCTTCCGAAGCATCAGTGAATGTTTGCACCTTTTTTAGTAGTTGTGTTTGAGTCCCTCAGTTGTCCTCAGTGTGAAAAGATGGATCTCAAAATCATATGGTCACTGCTGAAAAGGGTTCAAATATGCAAAAGATCGAGGAAAACTGAAGAATTTATAGGACCTGGAGGATTTTTCTGAGGAACATTGGGCAGTTTAACTGTTCAGGACAAACAAGAAACTCAAGAACAACCATCACAAAACAAAACAAACAGCCATGGATCATCCAGGTAACGACACGCAGTATTAACAGGGGAATTTGTATAAATTCAGCTACTTTTTTTTACTTGTGGACTACATGTAAACATATTTTATGTAAAGTAACTCATTCAGAACGGTACTACATAAAAAATTACACATTTTGAATGACCCCTCTTATTTTGTTAAAATAAGCATTTTTCAGATTCTGCAAGGTGTATGTAAACTTTTGACCATGACTGTATATTGCATGACCATATATATGTAATAGGAGATAAAACATTTCTTATGATTAAGATTTTGGTCATACTGTTCCCTATACAATTCCCTATACTATGGGAAGTCAAACTCTCGATGGAATTCAAATAAGTTGCGCAAGTTTCATGGTTTATTCAGAACTGTCCAAATTGGTCTGTGGTCACACAATACAGTCAGTGGGTTGTGCAAGTAAACGTATCCACTATCCTGTGGGTCGCACAAATAATTGGTTCACACTGTGCGGTTCAGATGGCTAGTGGTGCTTTTTTACACTTTGTTTTCCCATAAATTACATTTAAGGTTGTTACAACAGGTAGTTTGGCATAGCACAGATGTGAGCGAATCAGTTTAACTTACCGATGACTCGCTGTCCCGTATCAGAAAGTCCCCTTCCGCTCCTCTCTCATTAAGCGCACACTCTGCTTGGTGCCGTGTCACGTTACCATAGTACCAATCCTTTCCAGCGAATTTGCCTGTACGTGAGGGCACTGTGTGACTGATGTGAGGTGAGCCATGACTTGACCCTAAGCCCTTTGCTACTGGCCCATCACTGAGCACAACCACATAGTTCTTGGGCACAAGGCCGACCATGCCGCGGGTGTTTTTACACCTCCACCACTCTGGGTCATTCTCTGGCTTTTCCAAAACCTCCATAGTCTCACCCTTCTCAAAGTTCAGTTCCTCCTCTGTAACTGAGCTGAAGGGGTACAGAGTCTGGACCACATGCAGAACAGAGCTCACAGAGCCTCCCGGCCGGCCGTTGGCCATCGTCGCCCCTTGCCCCACTTTCAAAGACCGGAAGCCCCCCAACGTGTCCCCAAAGACCCCATCATGGTCTGCGTATCCCACCTCCTCTTGGACATAGTTGGATGGAAACCAACCGACTCGGCCACCATGGCTACCCCTCCACCAGCCGTCACTGCACTTCTCCATGACAACCACCCTCTCCCCTTTAATGAGGTTGAGTTCATCTTCACGCTCAGCTGCGTAAGAGAACTTCACCTGTGCGGGAATGTTCAGGTCATAGATCCGCTCGGCCCCGCTCCCTCCACCTCCTCCTGCGCTGCCATTGGATGGGTATTCGGCCTCTGTGCTGGGTGTGGGAGATGGATCACGAGCACTGGTCTTCCTTTTTGTTTTTCCCAGACCTGAGAAGAATAGAAAGAGGCAGAACAGTAAGGAAATGAAAATTTGGAAGAAAGCTGCCATGATTCATTTGAGTCTAGACAGATCATTGATATGACCGTAAACAGACGACATGCCTTTCTATTGCAATGTACTTGCTGGTTGCAAACGTAACAATACACATTCAGTGTGACCAGAAAGACATGGTTCTTTCGAATGAATGAGCCCCACAAAGACAAAAAGAAAATGTATTGGTTTAATGCCAAATGGGACAAAACTTATTTGCCAATCTGTTGGTGATATGAGTGGTGCAGAAATCACAGACTTCTCCTTTAAATTCCCATACCTACTCTCTAATCACAGACTGCCAAGTATCCTTGAGTTCCCTGATTTCTTAAAGCATTACATTTTCTCCTATTATAGAAAATTGCCACCACTTCTGGGAAAATAGAAGCTGATCTACTCAAGACGAGTGATCTGACAGAGCAGGCTGTGTTAAAGGCCAAGAAGGAAAGTAAACACTTGAGTCCTGGGGGTGCATTGGGAACTGTGGAAGAAAAGAGAGATTAAGGATTGAAGCTGCTCAAATTCAGCTTTAAAGAGAAATGGGATTACTATGATCTGGTTATCTAACAAAGGAACATGTAACCTAAGAAACAGACAATGCTTTGAGCGCAGATCATAAAAACATACACTGTCAGCACTAGCAAAATCTTGAACAGATTATGTTTAATAGAGATGAAGTGCTATGAAAAGTTCATATCATGATTATAGTGACAAATGACGGTTATCAATATTATCATAGTCATGTTAAAATGTGCTGGAAATATTCAAAAAGTACTGACACACACTTCAAATACGGCTTCCATGACAATTAAAATATAAAATAAATGTTGTGCATTTTATTGTCATCCCTATTAATAACCTGGCAATGTGCAGGGTTAAAATCTGGTGTTCTTTTATATAATACAGGTCAAAAACTGTTTTAGCAAAACCAAATCAGCGCACATAGGTCTTTGCCCATTTTCCAATTTTGCTCTGCATATAAATACCTTCACCAGCTTTCTGGCTGCGTATTCAATGTGTGCATGTTTTGGTTACAAAACTGGAGAAAAGCCATACGATTTTAAAACCTTGTTGTTTGGTTTTTATAATGAGTGTTTCGTTGTACATGTCAATACATTCATTCTCTAAATGCCAGTGAAACAGACAGGTACCCTGCCGTATCCTAAGTAGGACCCCGGTTGGAATCTCAGTGTCTTGACAGGTAGCCAAAAATTAGCCCTCTCACTTGTTTCCAGGTAACAGAGTAGATCTGCCATTGCCTCCTCTACCGATCCCATGTGGACATGTACACCACATAATCAAAAGCTTCATGTGTGTGCATGTGCACGTTCAGAGTACATAGTAGTATTGTCACGATCCTGGAATCTCCATCTTCAATACGACGATACCATTTTCGATACCACAGGGAAAACAGCCATATAGATAATTTGTTATTATTTCATAAAATTCTTTTGACAATTTTGGTAATTTAGTTGCAATAGCTTACACACAGAGAGAGTAAATAAACAAATTGCAAACGATAGCTCAAATAAATACAATAGAATACAATAGTGGGTCTAGTATTCAGGTAAGAAATAGGCCTACTTCAGACATGAAAGTAATTCATGTAAAATAACACTGGATAGTCTTCATTGTAAAATACAGATTCATGATTACAAGTGAAATAAAGAGCAGCTTGTGATTTTCTCTGTCTTTTGTTCTTTGATTAACATGACAGATATCTGTAGGATTATTAGGCTTATGTCACTTTAAGAGCATATGCACGGATCAAATATACCGTTATACAACATATGTTTCTCTCAACTATTTATGTTCCAAAACTGACTATATTTTAGAGGTCGACCGATAGTTGATTGGTGGAACAATCGGTTATCGGCAAAAATCCTCACCGATAGTTTTCCCATGTTGCGTCCATTGCTGGAGCGGCTGAGACGGGTGCGCTGTCATTACACAGTACAAGAGCTCTGAGAAGGGTCTGTTGGCATGATATAGCACGAGAGCGGCCTCTAGAGGCTAAAAAAAAACCTCACGTGTGTTGTTTACATTATCACGTGAGGCTGCGCGCTGAACGGAGAGCACAAACTGCACAGAGAGCGCTGACACATCAGATATTTAAAACATGCCAGCGAAGCGATATGAATACAGAACACTACAGTACTTGTTGCCAAATCATTATAAAGTAATTCATTTCTTGACTAGATGCTGCATTAACAGGTAAATAACAGCAGTGTGTATGTTTGTCGACGAGGCTGAGAGGACGCTAATAGCAGTACCTCAAGCAGTTAAAACAATGTGATAAAAACACACGCAAGTCCGACCCAAATGTTGCATATATAAAATTAGTGATGTGAGAAAGCAAACTGTATCATCATGCTGCCGACAGAAACATAAACAAAGCATAAGCGCATTTGTTTTTTATTAGATAATCGCCTTCTAAAAAAGCAGACTGTTTGGATTTGTATGAAATGGTAACACTACAATAAGATTCCATTTGTAACATTGACTAAGGTTAATAAATGCTGTGGAAGTATTGTTCATCGTTAGTATGTTAATTTCAACATTAAATTGTTTGAATTTGTATCTGTTAACCTTGGTTAATGCACAATGAACTAACATGAATGATCAAGGTACAATTGTATTGCTCATATTAATACATGCTGTAAAAATATATGCATAATGCTTATAGTTCATGTAAGCTAATACATCCTTGTTGCATAGGGACTTGCATGGTGTTACCTATGAAATGTACATGCATGTTTCTAGATTATAGGTAAAGAACAAATTTGACCAGTAATATTTTAATGTTTAAATTATTTTCTGAAGAATTTGTTATGTTAGAACTTCTCATTTTAATATTCATATTTATATGTTTTTAATTTAGCCCATTTTCAAAGTCCAGCACTGTTTTAATTATGTTTTTTTATCCAGTATTCATTTTAAAACTATCGGTCAATTAATCGGTTATCGGCAAGTGCGGTCCAACCTAGTTATCGTATCGGTAAAATCCACAATCGGTCGACCTCTACTATATTTACCTGAATACTTTGCAAGACGGATATTTTGACATAATTGTGTATGTATTTGACTGTTTAAGCGCAATAAACCACAAAAAAAGAAGTCAATTTGGGGCCAACTCTACAACTATATAACCGGAGCGAATGAGACGAGTGAGTGAGAGGAGGCGGGTGGGTGGTTGTGTCGCTGTCAGAGAAGAGAGAGCGAGAATGCACAGCTGGTATCGGTGTATCGATACTGCAGAAAAGGCCGTTTCAGATTTTTCAGTATCAATACAGATCGAAATATATTTATATTTTTGACAACACTAGAACATAGTGTAGTGAGGCATGGAGATTGAGCTGAGGCCTGCCCACTCCAAACCCTGTCTCAAAAGCAATGGGCCTCCCAGGCAGCAGGGGGAGTATGCTGGAGCTGATGAGACTGAGAAAGGTGCAAGGGGAGGATGAGAAAAATCTCTAAAGAAATTCATCCTGACGTGAGTTGACAGGAGAAAGAAGTCAGTTTGGCAAGTAATGATGCACAGAATAACAGAGAACATTTGATGTCTGTCACATTTCTCTAGGAGCCTATCAAATGAACTGCAAAGCTTTCACACATTCATCCATGCGTGCTTGCGCGCACGCACGCACACACACACACACACACACACACACACACACACACACACGTCACATGCCTAGGCACTAACAGATACGTGTGAAGACAAAAAAAGAAGCCCCATTTTCCATTAGTCCTCAACTCCTGGGTCCTTGACCACTGAAGTACACTTAACAGGTAATTCCCTTGGGGATGTCAGTCTCATACCACACTGCACATTAATCTGGAAATACCTCTGCCAAAGGCTTTCTGAGGTGAGAATTGACCGGAAACCATTCCTGACTTTAAAGTAAGATATATCAACCCTTTGCAGTCTGGAAGGTAGGGATGGGCTTGAGTACCCGACAACTCTGAAGTGAGAACAATGCTCTATCGTGATATGAAGTTAACATGAATTAACTAATTACATGTTATACATGTTCATTTGGGAATGAGGGTTTCACAGAATTCTCAGTTCCTTGTGTCAATTTTATACATGCCCCGGCAATGACAATGTTTTTTAGATCATTTCAGGAAAAGTCTGTTTAAACTATCCGGACGTGCAGATCCTTTGATCTCAAGCAAACGCTTGTCTGATATAATGGATGTAATTAGTTGCCAAGATAGGATTGGTCAGTAATGTTTTTAACGTTTAAAGTGTCAGTTAGCATCAGTGCTCTAAACAGTGACTTGCGGTCTGGAGTAGTAACAGTATTCAAATCTCTACGATGGGGGAGTGACCTGAACTGAAACAAGAACAGTTGAAAGTCAATCTTCCAGTTCAAAGGGAGCAGAAACTTTCCCCCTATGCTAGAACTCGGAGACTGTGTTGGCTGATAGTGGTGTGTACTTCTGAGGCTCGGGCTGACAAGGAATGAACACAGCAACACAAACAGAAAAGAGACCTTTTGGGAAATCTAGAAATAGAAGCACGTCCCACCACCAGTGACAAATACGTGAGAGGAACGCCTGAGAAGGCTTAAAAAAAGGAAGAGAACGAAGACAGGAAAATCTATGAAAACTGAGTGCAAGTAGTCTTTGAGGTGACACAATGTGAAACCTCTTTTCCAAAGTCCCAGAGAAGGATGAAGCTGTTGATTTGAGCAGATTTAAATAGCCGATCTGGTCCATCTCAACTACTCAACATCTCAACTACTGCAAGTAATACAATAACAAAAACTCCCTTATGGCTGTTCCGACACATTCATATTAACAGGCATATTTATACACCATTCCAGAAAGGCACTCACACAACTGTACACCCACAAAGCCCTATTTTTTGCATTTGCTTTCTTCATTTACAAGTTGGCAAAATAACCATCCATTAACTAACATTTCCAGAAAGCAATCACCCCTTTCTCCTTAACCTTTACACTTATGGTTTACGGTCTTCTGTCTGATATAAAACTGACTTCTTAACAGGCAAAAATCACCCAACCATCAAAGCTGCAATAATGGTGTTCCCCCCTACCATTGTGCTGTCCATTAACCTCCATACCACAATATTACCCAAATATCTCTTCATTCAATTAACTCCCCATCTATGCGATTAGCTTGGAACTTAACCCACAGTAAACCTGCAGGCTCCATTTGCCATTTATTGAGTCTTGCCTCTATTAGGGAAATACAATTTTGCACATTAAGAATGTTTTTTTAGACAGGGAGACTGTTCCTATCAAAGCACATCAACATCCACATAGTGCAGTGTTGATATTTTAGAAAGTGATAGAACCACTGATCTGTATAATGACTGGATTACTCATCGCGTTCTAAGCTGCCAGCAGGCGGTGAAGCCACCGGAAGTGTATGAGCAGCCATCTTACGATTCCCTACAGACAGAGGACCTCATTGACTTACAGCCAAAACATTGACCTAAAAATCACCCAATTTGCAGTGGATCAGTCGCACAGATATATGTATGTACATTAATTGAATAACTGAATCTGTAATGTTTATGGTCTTTTCGGGCAGGAATAGTGATAAATAGAAATTGTTAAGATGGGTCTACTGCACACTGCTGACACAGGTAACTGAATTTCTTCATGAATGTAATTATGCTGGAAATATTAAGCATAAACATATATCTGGGATTATTAGCAGACATTTTTTTGAATATTACAATACAATCCCCTATTACTATATTGCACTGAAATGTATTAAAATCTAACGTTTACCATGCATCATCTTTTTGTTGACCAACATCCACTTCAGACTCTTAGAGATCTTGGAAACCCTCGAATTGTATGTCTTTTTACTAGCATGACAGTTTGCCTATGAAATAAGCGTTATTTATATATTAATAAAATATTAATACCAATAAAATTATATAACATTTACATAAATCACAGTGAATTGTACGGAACTGTATGGCAAATTATGTTGTATGCACATGCCTTATTAAGCATAAATATGTATTCAGAAGTGTATAAGAATTATTTTGACAATTGGAATTCAAATGTCCCGTCCGTCAGCTGATCTGATAATCACTACTGTAATGTTTAGGACGTTTGCGTTGTAAGAGGGAGACTTCAGATTTAAAAAACAAAACGCTGAATCGTTAGGTAATGTTTTCTCATTAAAATGAGAAAAGTTTAATCTATCAACTAGCTCCGCTTCACCTTCTTCATTGCTCTGGTTGGTTGTAGCGCTATCCTATTGCGTGCAGAGGGAATTTGAAAGACAACCGTTTATCCCGCCCCTCGGATTGAGCCCTGCCAATGGTGAGTTCCCAGACCCAACATCTTGATGTGGGTCTGGCTTGTCAGGCTAATGATTTCCTATTAATTCAATAGAATGTGAAAGAATACCAATATGGCGGCACGTTGGCTTCACTTTTTATGACGTCATGAGCAATCCAGTTCTCTATTTATATCGGTGGATGATAGAACCCCCAACAGGATCAGACAAAGGAATAAGATCAAATTGATATAAGGAAATAAAAAAGCAAGATTTTATCAAAAGTACTAGTACTTTAGTCCCAAGTCAATATTAAATATAGGAAAAATGTGGGTGCATGCCCTGAGTGCCCATGCTGTGCGATAATGTGTGTGTGAACAATCAAATGCATTTCTTGGTTAAAATGCCTTAATGTGGTTTTAATGTAAACACAGTTGGTTGTTCAAATGCTGAACTTTATTCTTTGAAGTCCATAAGACCCTAGGGTGTCCCATGTGTCATGTTATGATTCATAAAGCTACTCATGGGCCTGTTTGAGGTCACCCTTGATACATCCTTTTGTGGACTGCACAGCAGACAAAGCAAAAGTTAATAACGAAAGAAACTAACCAACTATCTTTAACTTAAATATCTGCCACTGGTTAGACAAACAGATGGAGAACCCAAGGGATCGAGGTTTGAGGCACATCTTTCAAAGCATCTTTCTCTTTTGACAGCCACTTAAAAGTAGCTGTATGCACCAGCCAAGCATCTTCTATTAAAAGGATAGGTCTTTTCGGTCAAGCTAATGTTGCTGCATTGGGCTAGTTGGGGATACCCAAACAAACAGAGCTGTTAGCACCACAGAGTTACATTCTTTTCACCTTTTTGTTCTCTTGTTGGAATGGTTTATTAGGAACTGCCAAATCACAGCACAACTCTTGTGCGATGCAAGTGGAATGATGGTAAGTGTGAGTTCTGGAACTCAGAGGTGCCAAGAGGAAGTGAGCGTTTGTGTGTGTGAGGGCACGCTGACAGTTCTTTAGAGAGATCCTCTGATCTTCAAAGAGTGACAGGTTTTGAGCTCAACAGGATGGAGGGAGGGTTTGAGTATAGGTATCCGTGACAACCACCAATCAAAGGTCCCCTGTGGCCTTTCAGTGGGAATTAATTCCCAATGCAGAATTAACTTAGAAGGTCAATGCCGCATATTCATGACCTTCCTCTTGGTATACCAGTAAATGGTCCCCTGTTATCTTTGTTTCACATTATGGGGAATACTAATGTAATCATAACTCCAAATAATTTCACAAATTAAAAAGTCACTCCCACTATGTTGATCCATCTCTACTGTTCATTATCCCAAGCTGGATGTTTTTCTGCGGATGAACTGATTAAATCTGAATGAGGAGTCTCATTTCAACACTTGCCTAACCTGCTTTAACAATTCTCCACTGAACCTGCCTGGAATGCACACGCATTCACTCACACACAATGGAACACAATGGAAAGGAAGCAGGTAAAATGTAACATTCAGCTTTCATGAAAGCTGAATGATAGCCTACTCCAATTTCATTGGCTGTCACAGGGACCTGCACGGGGAAAAAGCATTGCGTTTAACAACTTCAGTAGCTATTAAACCTCTCAGTGTATCTACCCCCTGCAGCAAAGGAGGCATTATCGATTCACTGCTTCCCGTTGTTCAGAGCTCATTAACAAAATAACAAAATGTTATTCAGAGCTCATTAAATCTTGGTAATCACATATGGAATGAACAAAAGCATAGACGGGGATAAGCATGATTTAGAAATGCATAAAAATACAATGGTCAGTGCAGTGTGGATGGTATCTTAAATAAAACAGAATGCAATATCTTTTAAAGTTTTCCATATTCTCTTTCCAAACTTTCCAGGTTACATTCACAACCAGTACCCATGAATAATTTTTCTTCATCTGCAGCACGGAAATGGAAACACTCTGGCCTAGAACTCATGAGCAGGGCAGAAATTGGGATGCACTGGAGCCAGAAATCCATTAATCCTCACACACCTGTAGTGTCTTGCCTAAATGTAGGTCCTGAGATGGCACATGCAGAGAACTGATGGATAACTTGCACTAGTAAAACAAATATTGGCCGGTTATATCAAATACGATTCTGTACTATTAGGATAAATAAAAACCAAAGCAAGAGAACACACTACATAAAAAGCATCTCTGAACATCTCCAAATACAAAGTAGAATATATCAATGTTTACTTTGAGGTCTAAACTGTATAGTGTAACAGAGTATTGGGGATTTTGCTAATGGACAGCAGGGGGCTCCTGACGTCCAGAGTCAGCCCCTAGAGCCACGCTGATCTTGAACACTAGATACATTTTTAAACAGTGACAATTTTTTAATTACATAATTCCCATTGCTCCCATCTTAACAAAACAATAAATCATCAAGAACTTAAGGCAAGTGATTGTTCAGATGCTTACTTTTGGTGTTGTGAAACATATTATATAATTAAGATGTTTAATTAGAATGAATGAAGGAAGGCCCTGCACGCTGATTTTAAATCAAAGTACCTCAACAATAAATTTAATCATTTTTACAAAGCTTAGCACATGCAATCAAAGGCACTCCACTGGTTCAGTCACTTCCTAAATCCCAGTGTTTGTTTTGTGTTGTTAGCTTGTGCACAACTCGCTGCAAAAAACGACAGTCCCAAGAGTCTTCCTTAGTGCCTTGAGATAACAGATTGAGCGTTAAAGGCATGAAGCGCCGGAGGCGTATGGGGGAAGTAGGGCATGGCAACTGTGAGGGTGTTTTATACATGTCATCTCCTACTGAAGGAGTATGAGGTCTAGACCTGCACAAGCTATTCAGTATGACTTTTAGATCAAAACAACACCATTTATCTAATGAGCAGAACCTTAAATCTCCTTTGGAAAAACTGAGGATTTTTAGCCATGAAAATACCTGTTGTCAAATTAAAAACTAAACTTAAACAAAGGAAAGCAAGCCTTTTGTTAGATTTTGCTGATTTTGGCATGTGTTATGGACTTGGGGATTTCTGTTTTCTACCTACTTGACTATATATTCTACTTGCCTAAATAAAAAATAGCTTCCTAGGGCCATTCCCAAGATGGCTGCCGAATGAACCAACTTGCCTTAAAGGGACTTTGCTAGTTTGACAGGACTGTGAACTGGTGAAATGCTTCACTGAACTGTGAGACGTCTTACCGAGAGTATCCTTCAGGTTCTTCACAAGTGAGGTTTTTTTCAGACTGTTCTTTCGCTCCACGTAATTAGAGGGGACGTAGCCGGTGCGGTTGGATGCGTTGCGGACTCTCCACCAGGTCTTGGAATCATCCAGCAACCACAGGCGCTCGTTCTTCCGGATGTCCAGTTCCTGGTCTTGCTGAGCCGTGTAGTCCCACTTGGCTATAACAATCACCTCCTCTGTCATCTTTCATCGAGTCCCACTGCCAAAAAAGAGAGAGAGAAATACATAAATAAAATTTGGAAGAAGAGCTAACTCCAACTAACTGACCAACTATAGCATTCATTAAGTGCCAAGGAAAATGTACAGATAAAACCCTTACAAAGGTCTGGACAATCTCTTGCAGTAAGACAGTAAGTCAAGCCTCTATGACAAATGCATGACTCAGACAAGAGACAGACATGATTACATATGCTCTATTTAACACATCTTAATCAGCAGGTGAGCTCACACTCCCTCCACCCAACCCATATACCAGACGGAGGGAGAGAAGAGCAGGAGAAAAGACATGACAAACCGTAGGAGTCAAGAAACAAAAGGGAGTTTGGATGATACAGTAATACTTTAGGTAAGACACAAATAACAAGTCATTCACAGGTTCATTTCCCTGAAAAGTGTAAACACTTAGGCTCTGTGGTGTTATCAAAACATTGCTGTTTGTTTGAGAATCCCAATCAGCGCTTCCCTTACAATGATATAACTTGCTAGCCTAGAAATCTAGATGCACCCTAGAGGCAGCAAATCTAATTTTCAGCCAGGGTAGTCTAGCAACTCTCCGTTGGTGTGCGAGCTGGAAAAACCAAACTCTGGTCAGGCCAATCACATCGTGTATAGAGTCGGCGGGTGGGCTTAAAATAATGATGGCAGAGTTGATGCGGTTCCGCGTGCTACTTGTAAACAATGAAGCTGGTGAACAGCGGTCTTTCGAATCGGGACTCTGGAAGACTTAGAGTTAAGCTTTTCTTTGAGAAAAGAACAAAGAACGGCACTGAAGACATTCTTAAGAAAGGGAGATGTGTTCGGAGTTTTGCTGACCGTATACGGCGAAAGTTTAATCTATCAACTAGCTCTGCTTCACCTTCTTCGTTGCTCTGGTTGGTTGTAGCACTATCCAATTGCGTGCAGAGGGAATTTGAAAGACTTGATTATCCCTCCCCTCGGATTGAGCCCTGCCAATGGTGAGTTCCCAGACCCAACATCTTGATGGCTAATAACTCACTGCTTAGCAACCATAGTATAATTAATCGTTGGAGAAATTAACTAGCTAGTCACAACTGTTTCCTGAAATTGTAGTAACTTCGAACCATCTGTCCAAACCATGTGTTTTCATTCTCTTGGACAAACTAAATCACATAAAATGAAATCGGAATTAAAGATATACTGAATGTTGTCCCAAATTATACACTAAACAATATGCATTATGTGCTCTTACTCTCTAGTGTATGAACTGACACTATAAGGTTATTTTTGCTATCCAACATCAACGTCTGATAGCCCCTCCTCCTCGGGTACGTAAGCGACAATGCATAAAGTGTCCAACATTCCACATTAATTAAGTGAATAATCCGGGTATTTGAAGTGCAGTGGAATTTTTATTGTAAAACACTTCTCGCACTATTCATACAACAAAATTGCATAGAATAGTGCAAAAGTATATGAATTGGGACGCCAATAGTCCACATCTCATCCTAACAAGAAACGACTTCTAACCAGATGGTGAGAACTGTACTTCCAACCACACAACTTTGCGATGCTGTTTGCAAATGTTCGTTGTAACTATGGTTTTAAAATACACAGAATTGTTGCTAATGACGGAACTTGCGACCATAGCTGGCTAACAATGCTTTTGCCAGCTCGATACACCAACAGAAGCTTGCAGAAATGGTAAACTTGTTTGAACACATTATTTGTGTACTTCCATTTGTTGACACTAGTGGCAAAAAAGTTACACATCACCTCAAGTTTAGATGTGAAAATTGTAGATAAATTGTGTTAGTCTTATTGACAATATTAGGATCAGGAAATTATCATACATGTCTCCCATTGACTAACAAAGCACAATTTTTACTTTGGTGAATTTTTTTGAGAATTATTCAATTGATTCCAACAGTAATATGTATGCATTATATCACATTATATCATAACATGGCATTATATTGGACACCTGTTTTGCTCTGTCTTGGCCTTTACAAACCCATATTGGTTGCCATCGCTAAAATGTATATACATCCTCATTCCATTAAACAGCGAGACCGGATATACCTAAATATAGCTGACAACAGTACTAAAAGCAAACAATGAATCTGAAGACTTAGAAAGGGAGTGTGAGCAATAAGAAGCAAGTGATACAGGGAAAGCGATATAGGCAGAAAAGTGTTTTCGCTCAGAGTCGCGAAGGTTAAGCCACTTAATCCATGCCATTGGTCTCATTAAATAAAGAGCTAAACCTTCAAACAGAAAAGCCATTAAAAATGACTGAGACTGTCAAAGGCTGAGCAGAAGTTTTCAAAATACATGGAGTGTTCTTGTTCCTCTGAGCAAAATGACAGAAATGATAGTAGGCAATTGCTAAAGCCATAAATGAATAAGTAGGCGGGTTTATTGGCATGGCCAATTTTAAACGGCTTGCCTGAGATGTGAGAGAGAGTTGCTGAAGGATTAAATATGCACTGAATAGTAATGGACTGATTAAGTATTGATGGTGTTTCAGGCAAGCGCACTTAAAGCTCTGTGCTCCTGCTGAGAGAGGCTTCAGGCGCGGGTACTAAGTCAAAATGCACAGCCATTAGAAAGAAAGGGCAGCCCTAGTGAGTCTGAGAGTCTATGTGCATGTGGGTGTGTATGCGTGAGCAACAGCTTTCATTTCACGCTTTGCCTACAACACACAAGTCATGCAGATCCCATATGCAAAGCTTTTTGGTTTCTGAATTCTGTTGTAAGTCTTTTCTTTTCTACACTTTTACCAAACTACCCAGTTAATCCTTTAGTGTTTGTCTAGCAACGTTTATTCTCCTGGTATGTGAAAGCAATAAGACCCTAGACTGTAGAATAAACAGACCTTCCATCGAAGAAAAAAACTCGCTGCAGTGTGTGTCTATCAGCACAGGACTTGGAGAGGGAAGTTGAAGTCTTCCTCAACTGTTCTCAGAAGGTCGCTACAGTATTTAAGTTGTTTTGACAAAGCTAAGTCGTAGCTCAGCCTCAGCCAGCGAACCACAGAACGTCCACTGACCATCTGATGCATGTTGCACATAAAACTGCCAAGTACTGAACAATTGTTCAAACTGCACGTAAAAACAAGACAAACTGTGGCTCAGATGGTCTCTTTCTATCTAAATGGGAGATTCTTGGCCAGAATAAGCTGCAATGTGGACCAGACCTTATGCCCAAATCTGGCTTCACAAGACTAATTTGACCTGTGAATTATGGGCTTTAAACTCAAATGCAGATACACATACCATGTCCTGCGAGTTCACTTCATTAGCATTTCACCATTTAATTTGATAAAAACGTCATATCTTCACTACAACTCATCAAAAAATGTAGGTTTAATAGTGTCAGAAATCCTATTGTAATCAAATGATAAAATTGTTAAATGTTAATGTTTGATTACCACCATTTTTGATAATACATTTGGGTCACATTTTCGATTAGGGTCAAATTTTTAATATTAATTAACCTTAATTTAACGTTATGAAGCGACGAGAATACTTTTTGTGCACAAAAACCAAAAGAAAAATAATGACTTTATTCAACAATATCTTCTCTTCCCTGTCACTCTCTTACGCTATTCACGTTTTTGGGCTATTCACAGTGCAGTGCTTCCGAGTTGTTCAATAAACTCATTATTTTTGTTTGTTTTTTGTGCACAAAAAGTGTTCTCATCGCTTTATAACATTAAGGTTGAACCACTGGAGTCACATGGACTATTTTAACGATGTCTTTACTACCTTTCGGGCTTTGAAAGTGGTCGTTGTGTTGCTGTCTATGTGGGGTAAGAAAGCTCTCGGATTTCATCAAAAAATATCTTCATTTGTGTTTCGAGGTCTTACGGGTTTGGAACGACATGAGGGCGAGTAATTAATGACAGATTTTTCATTTTTGGGTGAACTAACTAGGGGTGTGCCATATCATACCGTCCACAATAACACCAGTATACATTTGTACATGATAAAAAAAGTGTCATCTCGCGATATCAATGATATAGCGACGCGATTATGTATGGCACATTTACGTATCCCCATCGTTGCTGAGAAATATAATGTAGTGATCCAGTAGCTTAGCTATTTTATTGCTGAAAGTCGCAGGTGGTGTTGATACGTTTCTGTGCTCCTGAATGCGCAGCGCGATTCAACTGAATTCAACTGTGCATTAAACGATTTTATTGCACACCTTCCAGCCAATCAGAATCGAGTATTCAGACAAACCATGGCATAAATTAAAATAGTTATTGTTAAACTAAAATGTTAAAGAGTTATGTTATACTTTTACTTAAGATTTCCAGTGAAAACACTACCAACTTGTACCAAGGCTACTTTTGTTACTTTGCTTACATTCGACTGATGCTATGTGACTGTGTCACTACTATTGCACTATAATGCTGCTGCTGCTTATAAGGTTTTCAATGGAAAAGGATGGAAAATGCTAATAAATGCTGCTGCCTACCAGCTGCAATCACCAATAAAACTTTGTTTCATATATTTTTTCCTATATCGTCATAAATATCATTATCGTAAATATTCTTGAAATAACGTGATATAACTTTGAGGCTATAATCACCCACCCCTACAACTAACCCTTTGGGAAAAAAACTGAATTTGGGAAAAAAATGTATAATTATTATTCCACAAGGCCCTAATTTTACCTTTGTTTTATTTCTTTAATGAGACGGCAATTCTAATATTAACACCCATCAAAGCACAGCATATAACTCAAGAGATGCCTGCCACACACAATTACACCACATAAAGGACTTCATTACCTCTGGTGAGATGAGTATCCATGCTGGGCTGTATTTCATAAATGCAAATATGGCAGCTAAAAGGCAGAGCTCGTTTTCTCTAAAAGCGGTCGTTAAATGACAGTTCAATTAGGAAAGAGGCTGGCCAAGACAGAGCAGCAGCTGGATAGAAATGTCCCCATGCTTTAAATCAGTCATTCCACTCTGCTGACTGCGAGCTTCAGGTTCAGAAGGTTACCAGAAGCGTGTCACCTCATTTGCCATGTTTGAGTACAGGGTGGGAAAGAAAGCCACGGGGAACAAGGAGCTGCTAAACGAGATTCTCTATCCGGCATACAGAGGGGACGATTGGAGACAAAGGCGGCAAGAGCAGGCCAAAGCTCGTCACTGAACACTGTCAAAGAATGCAGATAGGTAAGAGAGGGAAAAATGGAACAGACATGGCAATAAGGATGGATCAATACAAAAATGACCTATTTATGATATGATCTTTTTACTAAAATAGCTTGGGGGTGGGGGGTAATTAGTACATTTAAAAATGATAATTTGTAAAATAAACAGATTTATATTTAGATGGGAACTTCTTAATTCTGTAATCTTAAAAAAATTAATTGAAAATATTAATACATGAAAATAAAAAGGTGGTTAATTACTGTAACCACCAGTGCACTCAGTTAATCTGTGAAGTGAGGATCATATAGTCATATTCAAATAAAACTGCTGATGATGATCATTCAAAAATGCCAATATATCATCAGCCATGGCAATATATTGGTTGACCACTAATCATAATTTTAAATGCACAATGCATTCAGTTCCTCTCTAGAAGAGAGAGAGAGAGAGAACAAAAAAAAGTATGTGTAAGGGATGGGTCCGAATGGTTAACTAATCGGCCAGTCATCCAATAATTGACTTAGTGAGTTGATTACTAATTTTTTTAGTGGTGGTGCAATATAAATTTGAGGTTCTCATTTAGGGGGCCTCAGCAAACTTTCAAGGGGGCCTACAAGATGACTTAAAATTATATTTAAAAAAGTAATTATTAAAACTCATTTAAAATGTTAAACACACACAATACATACAAAACATAAATACATGCATACATAAATAAATGGCAAATGTATTAATGAAATCAACATTTCCAGTGCTGTCATAATTACAACAGAAACTCCAGAGGAAATCTTTGAATCTTTGAATATTATTTTGGCCTTCAAGTCTAAAGGTTGAGAACCACTGATTTAAAGGGAGACACACTTGTCAAATGTAACTTATAGGAGCATGCAGCTCTCGTACAGTCTTCTTAAATAATCTCAACTAAAGCAAAGCTGCTATAAACATACAGTACAAATTCATCTGAATCTCAAATCTGAGTCTGGTGGACAGCCTAATTATTATAAAGGGCTGACTTAAAGGGATAGTTCCCCCAAAAATTAAAATGGTCGCACAATTTACTCACCCTCAAGCCATCCTAGGTGTATATGACATTCTTCTTTCAGACAAATAGAAACAGAGTTATATTAAAAAATGTTCCAAGCATTATAATGGCTGTCCAAAATTTGAAGCCCAAAAAAGTGCATCCTTCCATTACAAATGTAATCCATGGGGGTTAATAAAGTCCTTCTGAAGTGAATCGATGGGTTTGTGTAAGAAAAAAGTAAAATATCTAGCTTCCAGCAGACCACCTTCCTTATTCAACTTACAAAGAAAATGTGTAACGCGTCTTCTTGCACTTCAAAATGCTTACACAACATCCGACGCCATCGTTGCGTAATATTTTTTTCTCCGTAAGATGAATACAGAAGGCGGTCCGCCGGAAGCTAGATATTTTACTTTATAACGTGTTAAATATGGATATTTTTCTTACAAAAACCCATCGAGGTCACTTCAGAAGGCCTTTATTAAGCCTCCTGGAGCCATGTGAAGTATGTTTATTATGGATGGATGTGCATTTTGGGCAGCCATTTACTGCCATTATAATGCTTGGATGAGCCAGGACATTTTTTAATAGAACTCCGATTGTATTCGTCTGAAAGAAAAAATGTCATATACACCTAGGATGACTTGAGGGGTAAATTACGGGGTAATTTTCACTTTAAGACTAGTCGACTGATTTTGTTAAACATCTCATCTGAATCTGATTGATAAATAAAGATAAAAAATATTTAATGATTTCACAAAACCCTTTTTACAACTTTGTGTGAAATGCCAGCTGTGCTGAACAGTAGCACATTATCATGCATGTCAGATACCAGCATTTGCAATGGTTTTATCACCAACACGACTCATAACACAACATGACGTGAAAATACTAAATTAGCAAGAATAAATGGCATTGCATGCAGAGTATGCTGGTGCAGTGAGAACAGATATCAGAACACATTCTTCTTCAAAGAAGCTCAGAAATGGAGGATACAAATATGAATGTTTGCTCTACCATCTGCTGAGATAACAAAGTCAACACCATTTGAAGAAAAAGCTTGTTTGTAGAAATAAATGTGTGACAGATTTATGGATACAAGCTTCTGATATAATTGTACATCTAATTAAACACTGCATTGCTATCATCACTCATTGTTTCTAGTCGCATCAGGACAGAATCATGGTCATTGTGTCCTGGAACGCTGTTAAAGGTCGCCGTCCATCTCTTTCCCCTCTCTCCTCTTCAGAGATCCGAGGAGGTCTCTGTCCCGGCAGCGCAGTGATAGATGACACTCATTTCGCTAATCAGAGCCCCGCCCCCCTGTAATATCCACACAGTTTAGCCCACCTCCTTCATAATCAAAGCTGTTAAGAAGAGCGATGGCTCTGCCGCGGGAAAGCAGATCAATCCTCACGGCTCAGCGTTCACTCAGACGCCGGAAAGCTGCTTGGTAATGATCAATCTTACCCTGCTCAATGTCAGCTTATGCTCACTTACACACACACACAGACCAGAGAAGCCTTTTAACCAAGAAGAGACAATTAGCCGGGATATAAACATTTCTCACCACAAGCAGAAAATCAGTCATACTCCACTTCAGATCTGAAAACAGAGTCTGTCTTACGTTCGGCAGCCATGATGTCTAGTGTACAATGTTTGTGAAGACCGGAACAGAAGGAAGCCACTCTCTGACCTTGAATTGATCTATCCTCAGCCAAGATGTGTTCCCATAGTCCAGAAGCACTTAGCACTCTGAGTCCGGCTCTCGAGGGAGAAAAAGCATTTAATACAACTAATACATCCGCTAGGCAAACGTCCAGCTAACATTCGCTTAACCCAACTAAACATCGGTCACACGCAAAGCAGTTGTCAAATATCTCTGCCTAAAAAATATATTCACTGCTTTATTTAAAAACAAATAAATGCTTCCAAAAAGGTGTTTTCATAGCGATGCCATTGAAGAACCATTTTGGATTCCCCAACGAACTTTCAGTGAATAGTTTTTCCTTAGCGTGAACAAATTTTCCCACAATAATGAACCTTCTGTTCAATGTAAATGTTCCAAGGATATTAAAAGTTCTTCATGGAACCATAGATGCCAATAAAGAAACTATATGTAACCAAGTAAAATAAAATCAATGCAATATAAGTTCTTTTATAATAATGAAGGGCTTAAAAGAAGCCAGAATTGTACTTGTTTTTAGTAATTGACCAGAAGTATTGGGACATTAAAAGACAAGCTTGTAAAGTCAAGAAATATGTAAATATGATTAAAACATGAAAATGTTTCAACACATACATATTTTACTATTTTACTAAGGACAGCACATTTAGAGTTCCATCCCTCTTATGTCAGCATAAGTACCGAGACCATTTACAACTTAAAAGCAATTTAGTTGCAAATCACAGACGTTATTTGAAATACTTTTCCAAGCCGTTAATGCAGCCATTTTCAACTGTTGCTTGTTTTGGTGAGTTTCTGCCTTTAGTCTCCTCTTCAGCTGGTGAAATGCATGTTCAGTAGGATTTAAATCTGGAGATTGGCTTGGCCAATCTAAGACCTTCCATTTTTTTCCACTGATAAACTCCTAGTTGGCAGTGTATTTTGGGTCATTGTCCTGTTGCAATATTAACATATTATTGAACATTGTTCAATATGTCATCAATAAAGATTTGTGAGCTTGTTCCAGAGGCAGTCATGCATGCCCGTGCTATTACACTACCTCCACCGTGCTTTACTGATTCATTTTCAGCTCCTGTTTTTCTTCACACCTTTGCTTTCCCATTACTTTGATAAAGGTTAATCTTATCGGTCCATAAAACTCTGTTCCAGACCTCTACAGGCTCATCTCTGTGCACTTTTTTTTGTTGCAAACTCTAATCTGGCCTTTCCATTTTTGGTGCTAATCAGAGGTTTGCATCTCGTGTAGCCTCTGTAATTCTGCGGTCGAAGTCTCCTGCGAACAGTAGATTGTGAGACTTTCTGGAGGTGATTTTACTGACACTTATTTTAGGGTTCACAGCTTTGATGATTTGTCTGTCATCAGCTGCTGTTGGTTTTTCCTCGGTCGACCTGGTTGATGTCGGTTGCTGAAGTCGGTGCTGGTTTCTTTCTTTTTCAGGACATTCAGAATTGTTGATTAGGCTATGTCCAGTGTTTGTGCCAAAGCTCTAATTCAGTTCCTCTTTTCTCTTAGCATCCAAATTGCTTGCTTTTCTCTCAAATTCAGCTCCCCCATCTCAATCCTGGCTTGTTATGTGTGTTGTCACCAAACGCAAGACTCAGAATGCAGAATCAATAGATATAACTGATACTACACATTCCCTGCTTTTATTGTGTGAACAATTAAAAGCAACAGGACACTGATCACTTAGAAACACCTGTGAGCCAATTGTCCCAATACTGATGCTGACATTAGATGGATGGATGAAACTCTAAATGTGCTGTTCCTGTTAGTTCCTGCATGTACGTGTTGAAATAGCCAATAATAGAGTGTGACTCTGTACTTTTGGCTCATATTCATCTTTTAATCATTACAGATTTCTTGACACCACAGCAAACAGAGCAACTTTGTCTTTAATGTTCAAATAATTATAAATGGCACTGTGTGTGTGTGTGTGCATGTTTATGTGATTTATGGGGACACAAATGTGTGTAATGACATGGGTATTACACTGGTATTACAACGTAAACGCGGTTTATGAGGACATTTCATATGTCCTCATATTTCAAATAGCTTTAAAAATATACTAAACAATGATTTATTAAAAATGTAAAAATGCAGAACGTTTTCTGTGATGGGTGGGTTTAGGAGTAGGGGGATAGAATGTACAGTTTGTACAGTACAAAAACCATTCCGTCTATGGAATATCCTCATAATGTAGTTGCACCAACGTGTGTGTGTGTGTGTGTGTGTGTGTGTGTGTGTGTGTGTGTGTGTGTGTGTGTGTGTGTGTGTGTGTGTGACATTCATCTAGGCACCAGTAATACTGCTATAATCTCTATGTACAATCACAATACATAATTTTAGGGCTTTTTGTGCTGAAATCATGCTTTTTGTACTGACTCTACAAATAAATGAAAGTCAAAGTCAAGTCATTCTCTTTGATGTCTCAATTGTTAGTGCTAGAAAGCGATAAGATGACAAAAAGGCGAACAAATGGAAAACTTTGCTTCAGTTTCCTGGGGAGAAAAAAAAAGAAAGAATAAGAACAAGGAGAAACAGAGCACAATAGAAATCAAGAAAGAGGACGTTATAGATGTACCCTTACTTTCCCAAAATCCAGCCAGGCCTTCCCCCGCAAGTGGGAATTTTGAGTGGGATTTAAAGAAAGGGTTCTCTCCGGCTGAATCAGCACTCTATAGAAACTCTCTCTCTCGAGCTCTTTACATAGCACAAAACACTGGGGAGAGAGGTAAAGAGGCAGCACAAGGAAAAAGAGGGGGGGGGGGGAAAGAAGGGCTGTCGGATTCTTCAGTACACAGGTTAAGCAAGAATACCAGTCATCTATTTTACGCTTTCCTGGCCTCTTTTGTATTCTTGTCATGCCAACAGTGGACTGCCACATTCATCTCACTCCAGCAAACATCTCTGGCACTAATACAGACGCATTCAGAACCATCCAAACCGTCACAAGAATTGAGCTAATGTAGTGGGGTGTGGAGAAGGGGACCGAGTGAATTTGGCCCAGTATGAAAGAGTTAGAGAAATCAGGTCAGGATCTTTAAAAAAGCAGGTATATGTGCTTTTCCATTAGTCTGAACCAGCAGTAAAGCGAATGAACTCACACACACACCAACCGGGTGATCTCAGAAACACAAGACATGACATCATACAACAGTGAGAAATGGATGAGCAGCTTAAAATAGAAAGTGGCAAGAAGGAATCAAGTTTGACAGTGACATGGCGAGACAGATTTCAAACCAGTTATTTGTGAAAATGAGAGACTAGGAGGATGATGAAACGGCGGTAGACTGTCAACAGCAGTTATGCTAAAGGATAACTTTACTTGTGATATTTTACATATGGACAAAGTAACTACTTGAATCTGAATCTGTACCTGAACAGTCTAAGAATAAATGTGAAAATTAGGGGTGTTGAATGTAATTGCTGAATCGTAATAATCGTATTAAATCGCACCATAATCGATTATAGCCTATTGACGTATCTCGGACATCATTCGTTACATACGTGCTTCTGCAAGCGTGCGAGTGTGTGCACAAGGCTGCATGAGTGTATGTTTGCTACATTCAGGAAGTGTACTTTCTTGGAGAAAATAAAATAAAAAAAGTTAATATATATCTGACTGCTTGTATTCATTGACAAAAATGTAGCCATGTGCAGTAATATAAAACATTGAGGATGCAATGCATCATGATATTGAACCGAATCGTTGACATGATAATTGTAACACCCCTAGTGAAAATGTCTAACATTTGTGAGATTTACAGTAAATGCCACCAAGAGCACATTCACATGGTACTCTATGAGAACTGTACAATTTACAAATGAAATATTTTTAAAACTGTTATAATCATGGATGCTTATTGATCGATGCGGTGTTCAAATCCTGCTAAACATACACATCTAAATACTAATTTACCAGATTTACTAAAATCACATACAATAATTAATTATCTTTTAGTTCTTTTTTTATCTTTTAGCAGAAATTTGCTTAATAAAATGCCAATTTGTGCTCTTCATGTTGCTCATCAAAACTAGTTTGTGACAAACCACATACACTGTATTGCCAAAAGTTTTGGAACGCCTGCCTTTACATGCACATGAACTTTAATGACATCCCATTCTTAATCTGTAGGGTTTAATATGGAGTTGGCCAACCCTTTGCAGCTATAACAGCTTCAACTCTTCTGGGAAGGCTTTCCACAAGGTTTAGGAGTGTGTTTATGGGAATTTTTGACCATTATTCTAGAAGCGCATTTGTGAGGTCAGGCACTGATATTGTACAAAAAGGCCTGGCTTGCAGTCTCTACTCTAATTCATCCCAAAGGTGTTCTATCGGGTCGAGGTCAGGATTCCGTGCAGGCCAGTCAAGTTCATCCACACCAAACTCGCTCACCCATGTCTTTATCGACCTTGCTTTGTGCACTGGTGAGCAGTCATGTTGGAAAAGGAAGGGGTCATCCCCAAACTTTGGGAGCATGAAATTGTCTAAAATGTCTTGGTATGCTGAAGCATTAAGAGTTCCATTCACTGGAACTAAGTGAAACCCTGAAAAACAAGCCCAACCCCTGAAAAACAAACCAACACCATAATCCCCCCTCCACCAAACCTTACACTTGACACAATGGAGTCAGGTAAGTACCGTTCTCCTGGCAACCGCCAAACCCAGACTTGACCAATGGATTGCCAGACAGAGAAGCTCTAGAGTCCAGTGGCGGCATGCTTTACACCACTGCATCCAATGCTTTGCATTGCACTTGGTGATGTAAGGCTTGGATGCAGCTGCTCGGTCATGGAAACCCATTCCATGAAGCTCTCTACGCACTGTTCTTGAGCTAATCTGAAGGCCACACAACGTTTGGAGGTCTATAGCTATTGGCAGAAAGTTGGTGACTTCTGCGCACTGTGCACCTCAGCATGCGCTGACCCCGCTCTGTGATTTTACGTGGCCTACCGCTTCGTGGCTGAGTTGCTGTTGTTCCCAATTGCTTCCACTTTGTTATAATACCACTAACAGTTGACCGTGGAATATTTAGTAGTGAGGAAATTTCGCAAATTGACTTATTGCACAGGTGGCAACCAATCACGGGACCACGCTTGAATTCACTGAGCTCCTGAGAGCGACCCATTCTTTCACAAATGTTTGTAGAAGCGTCTGTATGCCTAGGGGCTTGATTTTATACACCATGGAAGTAATTGAAACACCTGAATTCAATGATTTGGAGGGGTGTCCCAATACTTTTGGCAATATAGTTCAACACAACACCACTAATAACGATTTGTAAGCAGATCCTACATAACCATACAAATTCATATGAATTCACAGCCAATTCTACAAAATGTAAAATAGTTACAAATTCCATTGATCTTATCAGTAGAGTTAAATACTATTTATTGATATCGATCTAAAATTGTGATTGGTATACCACTAATATCTATGACTCACCAGTTCTGTTACAAGCATGTCACGTTTATTGTTTTAGCTGATATCCAAAGCAAATAAAAAGCATCCTAAAGTCCAAACTCCAATACAGTGGGCTGTGCTTGCGGTGACACAATGTCTCTGATGAGGTTAGCGGTTGCTCCTCTTCGGTAAGCAATAAAAGAAAATGAATGACTGTTTGACTGCTTGGTGACGTCATCCAAGAAGCTTTCACGCAAAAGCAAAAGGCTAATGGTGAACAGATTTCCACTGAGGTCTCGCTCTCCTTACAAACATTTGATCACAATGCAAGAAAAAAGCTTATTACTGAGCAAAACCTTTGAAAAAGCTACAGCACATGACTTTCAGCATGTCCCAAAGTGATGCGATTGCATGCTACACTTTTCTTACAAATAGCAACCATGTTTGTGTCACAACCAAATCAGGACTGTTTCTGTCATTGATTTGCATAATGAGAGTGATCTGAATTAAGACTCTGAGTGCAGTGAAAAAACATTGAAAGCTAGTTTGTCTTTGATGTCATTCCTCTACTTTGTTCCAGCAATGCTTTTTCCGCAAATGAATTCAGCATTGTTCAGCAAACAATCTTTCCATTGTTCAACATGCATCTCAGACCTCTGAGTAATAATCTAAAGAACCCGCTGATCCTGAAATGACCCCTGAACCCTGACATATAAAGAAAAAACCCACACAAATATGCACAAGTCATAAGAAAATCTTGACTTACATTTGAATACTATTGAAGTTCTAAAAACCATCAAAGATCGTCTAATTTATTCAAAATCTATGAATAAATATTATGCAATCTAGGGATGTGCAGAATGACATATGTTTAGGGTGGTCTGAATGATTACTCTACTACTATGATCTAAAGCAGTGGTTCTCAACAGGTTTGGCTGTGGGACCCACATTTTCCCATGGTCATTCAGCCACAATCAAATTGACAAAGTACCATCCCACTCCACTTAACATACACATAAATTGTAAAAAATATCGCTAACACTATTAAATAGCAGTCCCAAACTAGTTTTTGTTAATACAATAAAGTTAGTAAATTGAGCCACCACACTAATCAAAAATATAACAAACAACACAAAGTGAAAAAAGTTAAGGGGTTAATGTTACGGTTACAGTTGCCATGGTAAATAAAACATATTGATACTCATCCAGATGAATACACTCTAAAAAATGCTGGGTTAAAAATAACCCAAGTTGGGTTGGAAATGGACTAACCCAGCAATTGGGTTGTTTTAAGCAAACATTTATCCCAACCGCTGGGTTAAAACAACCCAATTGCTGGGTTAGTCCATTAGTGCACTGGATAATGACACAACAACATGCTGCAACTAACGATTATTTATATAATCGATTATTCGGTTGAAAAAAAAAGAGATATTGCAATTGTTTTTTTTTAAATAAAAAATTAATTTTAATTAATTATTTTAAATAATAATTTCACATCTTGCCCAAATGCTGTCCCCCAAACAATGGTGTAATATAAAGCCTATGAAAAACAAATATAGTGAATGTATCTATGTAGGCAATGCTGAACATTATGCGCAAAAAAAGGGTTAAAATACTTTCTAAACCTAAAAACAACTGATTGCTTACTTTTGTAAAGCAGAAATTAAAACGACCAAATTAAAAACGATAAAAACAAAAAGCACAAAATGTTAACTTTTGGCATAAAAGGCATAAAGAACATATTCACTCGTATGAACAAAGTAATTATATTACATTAATGGGCTATTCCAAAAGTAGTGCCTTTAATGTTACAGCTCTAATAAGTATGTACTCGTGTTACATGTATATTTTTTAAACCTACACTTAATTTCTTACAAATAAATATTTTAGCAAAATGTGTATTTTAGTCAGAATTATTGCACTCCTGTTCTATTGTGTTTCATCTGTTTGATATGTTCAATGAACACGCTTGAACACGACAAGACGCTTGTTGTCAGAATATGCCAAATGGAAATACTCGCGGGACTTTCTAACATTTACAGATAAGGATATACACACATTAAATATAAGTTATGCGCTGAAGAAAACACATGTCAGAGGCATTTAACAGCACACGCATGTGTCAAAGCACGACAGGGCAAGACGTGGTAAACGCTTTTGCTTTTGTGCGAAGAGCTTAAAAATATAAAGTACTCTCATGTTTCAGACAACTTGGATCATGTACCTTTCCCGCAGCAGCGCTCTCTTTGTCCTCCGCTATTTTCCATATGTGTTTTGTCCAAAGAAACGTGTTACTCACAACTAAGCATGTGCCGGTATCAAATTTTCATGTTGCGATTAATTGCTGAAGCTTTTAATCACAGTATTGAAATAAGTTGCAAAAAAAGTGTTGTCATAGAACAGGTTTAATAACTTTCTAATAACCAAAAGAACCAGACATTTAAATACAATAAAGCAATACACAAAAATGTATAAAGTAAATAAATATTTAAAATATTTGTATAATTATAAAGAACAAGAGATAACATTTTACAATAAGATCTCACTTGTTAATGCATTAACATTAACAAAGAGCGAATAGCTCCATTTTTACACAAGTTATTCTTTGATAATGTTAGTTTAAAAAAGCAACTGTTAGTTAATGTTAGCTCAGGTCCATTAAATAATAAAGTTACAACTTTTGATTTTAATGTGTTATTAAATGCTGAAATTTACATTTAACTAAGATTAATACATGCTTTAGAAGTATTTTTCATTGTCAGTTTGTTAATGAATGAACTAATGTTAAATAATGGAGTCTTATTGTAAAGTGTGTGACTGAACAACAAAGAATCAGAACATATTCAAACAATATCTAGGGCATGTAGCCTAGTCCAGATTGAAATATAAAATGTTTAAGTTTGAAAATGAAAATGAATAGCCTTAAGTCTTTAAGTATTAAGTATTTGGTTATGTGATGAGCACCGTAGCGAATACAGAAAACTGAATGGCTGTGTGTTTAGTAACACAAGTGTTTTGTTTACAAGGATTACCAGGGAAACGGCTGCATTTCTGCTGTTCCATCAGCGCTTCTCTTTCACTCGTTCCGCCATGCGCTGCTCATGCACGTTGGGTGTGTTTACATCAGTGCACGTTCCTCTTTGACGTGTTGTTCATATTAAACGGTTGCTGGGTAAATTATTCTTAAAATGCCTTCTAAAAATGGGAATAATTCATAATAAATATCTGATATCACTAAAAATCACTTTATTTTGACGTGCCCACGATAACAATATCGTGCATGTTCATTATCGTGATATATCGTATTACCGTATACCGGCACATGTCTACTCACAACTGTAAAGCGACGTAACTGGCTGATGGTTTCCTGGGCACAGGGCGCAGACACGACTTGATAATAAACGATTTTATCGATTAGTTGTTGCAGCAGATACTGAATTAGGCAACACATTTTTCTCAGGTACTTTAACTGCTTCTGACAGAAGAGTCAACAGCTTTCACGCATGTCTTTCAAAATAAAAGTCTTGCATAAAAAAAACATGTGGAATATTTGCACACTCCGTGACCCACTTCTGAGTCGCAAATCACCAGTTGAGAAACACTGACCTAAACAAACCGATTAATACAAAAAAATTTGGCTGGTTTCCAGTTCATCTGACCCAGATGAGACAAGTTTCTTAGAGTGCTTTTATACCTGCCTCATTTAGTTCGGTTGAATCGTACTAGAGTTCATTTTCCCCTTTGATGCGGTTTGTTTGGTCAGGTGTGAAAGCAGCAATCGCACTCGGGTGCGCACCAAAAGCGTACCGAACAAGCGTACCGAGAACTCACAAGAACGGCGCGATCTTCGCTTGAAATGTTTGCAGTGCATCAGGTTGTTTTTTTCAAGCCGCATCCGCGCTTCATTATAGAAATGTATTGTTTGCATATTGTGGTGTATACAAACAATGTAATATATTATGGCCAGGGACAAAACAAGCTCACGCATTCGCAGTTTAGGAAATAGGCCATGGCCAATGAGTGATGTGGATGTTGTCATGTGACTGCATTTTGGTTCGTTTCAACTGATTTGGACCAAAGCAATCAGTGTGGTATGAAAAGGAACCAAAAAAGCTGAAAAATGCTACAATGTATAATTGTTTGCCCTTGGTTCGGACCAAATGAACCAAACTAGAGATGTGAAAGCGTGCTTATCAGGTGTGAAACAAAAAGGAACAGAGTGCAGGATGTCTCAACACACGGTTTAAAAACGCCAGTTTTTTACTTGACAAGGCATTTAAAATATGCAAGATGCGTCAAAAAACAATGCATATTCGGCCCCCACCTCCAAAATAACCTTCCAGTTCACCAGACTAATATAATTACACCAACTCTGTGCTTGTATAATCACGCAAATGTAGGACTATGAAAAGTCTCCATGAAACTGATGAATAAATGTGCGGTCACATTAGCTACATTTCGCTAGCAAAGAAGCTCCATGTCTACTGCTAACAGTGTAGCACATCTCACACAGAGCTTTCGGTTGGTCAACACGGCAAATTAGCGTGAAAATCTTGAACCCATAACAAAATCTGTGTGGGGAAATCTTTTGCCCTCACGTGCCTGGATTTTGTCCGTGAAAATTCCCTAAACAACGGTAAATGTGACTACACCTTAAGAGAGAAATTTGTCAAGATTGAAATTAAACATCAGTTTCCCATTTCATGGGATACACATGAACACTGCCATTTCTTACGCCACACAGGAATGTGGGTAACCTCCATCTATGTCATGGGTCTGACAGCTCTCACGCTCATCTCCCCAGGACAGATTACCGTGCAACACGGATCTCCTTTCCAGCGCTGAGCATTCTCACTCAGCCTTTCCCTTTCTTCCCCCTCTCCTTCCTAAGAGTATGGGCCATTGTTTGCAGGGTTTCCATGGTTGCAGTGGCCAAACCCTCTCTGTGGCGAGGGACAGACAGGCGGACGGGTGTCTGGAGCTGAACAGAAAGAGGAGACTGAGCCCACAGAAACTGAAACAAAAGGGTTTGCCATGCCCAGCACACCAGAGATGCACTGAACAGGTGGTCCTGAATGGCAAACCGCATAGTTTGGAATCCTTTTCCAAAAAGCTTTCTCGCCCTCTAAAAATCAGGAATACTGTTAATCATTTATTTTCTCATCACTGCTGTGAAAAATGAGGGATAATATTTAGTGGTGGGTGCTATAAGCATATATAATGATATGAGTAATTTCAAATGACAGTTATGGCAGGATATATCACAGTTCATTTTGCTGTGAATTTAAAGGGGAAAAAATGCTAGCGTTCAAAGATTTGTCATTATCAGCAAGATTATTTCAATGTTTTTGAAAGAAGTACCTTATTTTTACCAAGGCTGAGTTTATTTGACCAAAAGTATGGTAAAACCGTGATATTGTGAAATGTTATTACAATTTAAAATAACACCTTCCAATTTTATTAAAACATTTTTTTTAAATATATATAATAATAATGGCAAAGCTGAAATTTCACCATCATTACTCCAGTCTTCAGTGTCACATGATCCTCCAGAAATCATATGATCTAATATGCTGATTTCATGAATTTCTTATCATTATCAATGTTGAAAACAGTTAATATTGTTGAACAGAAAGTTCAAAAGAACAGCATTTTTTAAAACAGAAATCTTTTGTAACATTATAAATGTCCATATTTTTTAACTATACAGTAGTATAGTGTATATAGGATACCATACTTTAAAACAAGATAAGATGACACTCACTTTCCCCTTTTCTACTTGATTTTGCTCTTCTGAGAGTCCTGCACTTCCTTCAAACGCCTCATAATTCCCTCTCATGCTGCTTGTTTGGTTGGTTGCTCCTCAGAGTGAGGTTATTTCTTTTCTTTTCCTGTTTGTGAGCTCAAAAATATTCCCACTACACACACTAACAAACCGGAAAGAAGTGATACACTGAGAATAAAAGCTTTGAAGTGTTACCCACTTATGAGGTCTGTCTTCTCCCTATAGAAACAATGTTGTATGGTTTATTCAGAGAAAATGTCACAGGGAGGTCAAAGCCCACATTTGTGGGAACACTTGCTCTACGGCATGTTATCTCTTTCAGCTCCACTATTGGGGTCACATATCACACAACAGGCAGGATATTGTCTAAGATCTACAAGTCCATCCTGTTCTACAACCCAGCCCTGACATGCATTGCAACTGATTCCTTATCCGTTACAATTAAACACTGCAGTGTGCTACTGTCGACATCATCCGATCTAAAAAACCAACCGCACTCAAGCTACATTAAACATGCTTTCAGTAGAGCATGTGGAGTGTATTGCAAATTCAGCTCAGAGATTCTTCCCTCCCTGTGGTGTTTATTTCCTCAGTAGTTTAAAGTCGCAAATCAAATCATCCCGATGCATCGCCCCAGGGTGTTTTCCATGTGAATCTGAATGGAATCCATCAGTGTGGGTAAAACTGTTGCCTTAGACAAAGACGAAGTTGAACGCAGACATTTCACAAGGGTTAAGGAACAACGTGCTGCCATTTAAAAAATAATTCAGCTTTACATTCAAAGCTAAGGGCGGCTAACACTGCATCAAAGAACGCTGAGCATCCATTGATTTCAAAGGGAATGGTGTGTTACAATGACATTGAAAGTTGAGGAATTTTACTTTGCTGCAAAATTCAGTGACATGCATACATTAACCAATAAGAAGTAGGTCCAACTTTGTTTTATCTTTTGAGGTCTTTGTACATCCTGCAAGTTTCATTGAAATCCTGCAAGTTTCACTAAAAATAGCGCTTCAACCCGTGCACGCGCTCATGAACTTTAAGGAGTTAAAACACCATCCTCATTATAAACAAATCATTTATTTAATCAAGATCCAAAAAAAAAGCCAGCTTGTTTTGATATTGTCTTTGACGTCATAGGAGCAAATACATTTGCATATGACTGCCTACAGAACAAGACATCAACGAACAGACACCATCACACCATAGGCCCCGCCCACTGGCATTCATTTGCTTAAAGGCTGACATTTGACTACACTAGATGTGAGCGTCACTTTGTGTCGAAAGCAAAATAGAGCTCATTATAATCACTGACGCTGTCTACACTGGATAAACTATACAGATGCACGTTCATTTTCGGACATGCTCCATGCACTTTAGTCTGAAGAAAGAATTTAATATAATATTTTCCTAAGGGATGGGCGAATGCAGTTCAGAAGAATAGCTGAGTACGCAGAGTGAGCTGATGCAGGGAAAGTGCATGATACAATTTGTCCTAAACATGACACATGCTTTATATTAAGGGCTTTAAAATAATTGGTAAGATATTGTTAACGCGTAACTTATAGTTTAAAGCAGCTTGACCTGTCACTGTCAGACGCTCTGAGAGATACTTGTGCTGACAGACAGATAAATACCTGCAGTGTTTAATGAGTTTGAAATATGGTGCTTTCCTCAGTGCATAACTTACATTTCACAGGGATATTGTCCATCTGTAAATAAAGGCAAAATCTAGAGTTTTTTTTTTTTTTTTTTTATCTGAAAAAAAGTTTAACAGTGATCAGAGAGCTTACAAATCAGTGAAGCATTGGAATCAGGATCGGTATCGGCCGCACCATGACAAGAAATCGGTACTCGGTATCGGCAGAAAAAATCCTGATCGGAGCATCCCTAATAGAATTATATTATATTATTAATGTAGACATGTATTAAATGTATTAAAGGAGTAATGGAATATTATTACAGTATTTTTATTTAGCTATAGAATTTGTGCATTTGTAGGCTACTAAATGTTTTTAGGCTACTGTTTTTCACACAAATACCATAGAAACCATGTAGCCTAGATACATTTTACCATGGCAAAGAAGAGCTATATGCATGTTTTTAACTGTGGTCATCATGATCTATATCTATGATACTATGGAAGACCAATGGTTCATTTTAATCTCTTTAAATTTTACCATATAAAAATGAGGTTGTTACAATTGTTACAAAGTTTTTGTTGATGAACATAAATGTACATCAAACTCCTAACTACTACTCCTGTGAACTCACTGTCAAATGTGCATTTCTAAGACAAAACATGTAATATTATTAATACTGCAGCTGAAGATATATGCCAAAGTCAGGCGACACAAACCTGTTTCATGACTAGAAACAATATCACCCGTTAGCACATGCAGAAACTAAGACATACATTTTTTCTATTAAGAAATGTATTTAAGGAAAAGTGTAAGGAATTAAAAAGTGTTTGTCATATTCTGACAATAAAGAGTAGTTTAAAACCACAATTAACAGTCTGGTTTCTATAACTTTCACTTAGGAGCAAAAATCTGCCTTTAAATGTTAAAGAAAGAAATATTTTACAATTATCATGATAATTATCGATACGACTGATATGAAAAGATTTTATCGAGATAATTTTTTGGCCATATCGCCCAGCCCTAATTTCATCCCAAATTAATTTCCCCATTCTTAGAACCCCATCTTGCCAGGGGTAAATTACCCCTTTAAGCACATATTGAGGAATTGGATATAGGTCAGTTAAGAAATCCAGTTCTCCGTTTCCCGCCCTTTCACATAATCAAATCTTATATATTCTTTATCAGTAAAATACTCCAAGAGTTTTTTATAGTGTGTAACAATGCATGACATGGGTTGATGGATTCATTTAGCGAGTGAACATCCTTCAGCAGTAACAGTCAGGGAGGTCTCACGTTCACCGTAGGCCTGCAGTAAATCAGATCATACCAAACTGAAGCACTGCAAATCTTCATGATACAATCTCCAAGTATTCCTGCTGTGATCAAAAGGATATGTGGGGAACCAGGCATGCCAGCGTTGCCCTGCAGCAACGCATGCATAATAAACAGACATGTTGAAGAGTGCACGTAAAAAACATGCCATTAACTCACCCACAGTCTCATCACAAAACAGGTACGGACAAAAATACAAAACGCCCTTCAGCAAAGAGAGACATTTACAGAAAGGGCAGGATGTCACAGGTTTCTGGTGTCTCATTACCTGCTCATCTCCCTTGTGCGAGGGTTCGACCTTGCCTCCTTTACAGGGCAGGCCTCTGACAAGCACCCTTTGTGACTTCAACAGCGCCAGAGGCAAACCGAGGCTAACCAGCGTTCACTAACCCGCACGGCTCTCAGCTAGTTACACTGCGCACAAATGCAGCGCTACAGAAGGGCTTCAGCACCTGTCAAAACAAACATGCCCGGCACACATGTCCGCTGAGTCAAACCAGAAGAGATCTCAGTCAAGCCGCACAATAAATTCTTTTACGAGACATCCAAGCCTGCCCACAAAATTATCCCACTTTACCTCTCACAAAGGCTCAGCTTGGCTCTACCGCTACCTGCTTATTGTGTTCTGTGTACAAGCAATTATGATAAGGTATAGTAATGTAGGTATATATCAGGCCACTTTGAGCTGAATTGATTCACGGATGAATAGTAAGGCTTTTACAAAAGGATTCTGCAATCGATTCGACAACTTTACATAAAATGAAAATCAACGTGTGCTGTAAAGCTCCAAATTCACAAAAAAGCACCATTAAAAGTAGCTTAAAAGTAATTCTTATGACAAAGTATTCTGAAGCTATAAATCAGCTTTGTGTAAGGAACAGATAGATTTTTTAAAATTGGGATATACAGTCGAGTGCAGGATATTTTTAGATATGTTCCGATACCCTTTTTCCCTTTCCGATACTGATTCTGATACCTGGGCTCACGGTATCGGCCGATACCGATACCTGGGTTTGTATTTGTATACTACTAGCCCTGTATGAATTGCTAGAATTATTTTATGGTGTGCTTCAGACTTATCCCTTAATAAAACATGAACAAATACATACAGTGAACTACTGTATTTATTACAGTATTGTTATTATCTGACATGCATTTGACAGTAATATTATTTATTTTTCTTAAGCGAAAAATAACTTCAAATGCAGCCACAAATCTAACACCGCAAACTAAAAAAGATATTTTAGTTTTACAATATAACTGTATAAAAAACTGTGCAACATGATATATTAATCAGAAAATAATCTCTTTACAACAAAACAAGTAAAAAATAAGCAACCGTCTAGGCATAATTATTATTATTAATAGAGACGTATTATTATTACATAGAGACGTAGCTAAATCTACTGTAGGCTATAAGAGTAGCTTAATATCGTCAATTTATTCACATTAAACCAAACTTTTATTTTGACGGGTTGCCGTGAAGAGCTTTGAGTGTCATGATGTGACAGTTTTCTCAAATGAAACGGTTAATTCTCATAAAGTGACGGTTTATGCGTTTGTGTCCTCATATAGTGACACGGAAGAGACTACAAAGAAAGCGTGTGTGTGTGTGTGTGTGCGCACACCCGCGCATCTGCGCCCGTCATCCACAGAGACGTAGAATTTGCAGGAGTAATATTTAAATAGTATTTTGCAGTTTAATATTCACAGACACTAGTATATATTCGGCTACAGTCTGGAGCCCTGTGCTTAGATTAACACGGAAGCGACTGAACGCAGCTGCTGGTACCGAGTATACTCGGGAGTCAGTAACTTACTACCGGTACTACAGAAATGCTGGTATCATCACAATTTTTGCATTTCAGCACCGACTTGGTACTGAAGTACCCGTACTTGTGACATCCCTAGTCGCCGTTTTACTGTCTGGTTAGTCCAGTCTGAAATACTGCTAAACAGCGGACATACTGCTAACGCATTTTCATTTCTTCTTCGCTGCTCTAAACAGGGGTTGGTTGAAAACCGCATGAAACACATTAAACAACATATTTGTTACACTAAAGCAAAATTTTTACATAAATATAACTACTAAATCATTCATCATTGAGAATTATTCTGAAATCATGGCTAGTGGTTAATCTGCCTATTTGGCCATTTTTAGATTATTAGTATTGACCAATAACTAAGTAGACATTAGTGTTATTTTGGTATCAATGATATGATATGATTTTCTCAATATTTTGAATTAGGTTTAAGTTTTATATGTTCTGCTTTTATTTCAAGTTTAGTTGTGTTTTTGACTTCTTTTTTAAATATGTCTATAGCCCTATTCGCAGGTTAGTATTATCTGGGGACCTCATGTGATTTAGAAATTACCCACCCACATCTGAATTTTGCGTGGCGCATTCGCACGGGATAAGCAAGCCTGTGATTTTACTCGAATTTACTGACTTATCTCCCGGATATGATGTCAAGACTAGTAAATGTTTTTTCGTTATAGATATAGCTGTATGAAATTATAAACAGTCGTATCAATATCATTTTGATTGTTTTATAGGAATAAAACTAATTTAGTTCAGTTAGAGAACAGACGCTACAATTAAAAACTGAACTGAGCAATAATAACAATATACGGCGGAAGATTCAGTTTCAAACCTAAATGTAAAAGCACCCATTTAAGTTTGTCATTGTCCTTTTCTGTTTTTGTCTTTTTCATTAAGAATAATATTAAACACACCATTCAAGCAATTTACTCCCAAATTGGTGCTCATTCTAAAGTGAAAGTAGCCTATAATCCGCGCGGCCGCACGGAATTCATATCGCACAGGAAACAAAAACCTTGCAAAAATGATATACGATCCGCCTAATCCCGGCCAAATCACAGAGACGCCGATTCGCACGGGACTAATATTATCACAGGAGCTCGGTGTTCGGCGAAATATGGTAGGTAATTTGCGGGGGAATTTTTACTTTACATATTACAGACATGGTCGATTCGCACGGGATTAAGATCACAGACATTCTCTGCAATTATTACAAATCACCAGAGGTCCCCAGATAATACTAATCCCGTGCGAATAGGGCTTATGCCGTTTTTATAAAGTTAGAGTTTTTAGTTTTAGTTTAGCTTAAGATTGCTTCAATGTAAACTATGAAAAAGAAAAATGCTGCCTTGTCAACTACCGGTAGCTGAAATAAATGTACGGGTTTTTACATATTTTATTTTATTTCAGTTGATGTTAATTTTATTTCACGTAATGAACACGTCTTTAAATACTTTAAGTTTTAGTTACAACAATATCCCTGGGTCATTTTATCTAATGCCTGTTCCAACATCCGACAGCTTTATCAATATGACCACAAAATCATTCATCATTGAGAATTATTCTGAAATCATGGCTAGTGGTTAATCTGACTATTTGGCCATTTTCAGATTATTAGCATTTGCCAATAACTAAAGTAGACGTGTGTTATTTTGGTATCAATGATATGATAGCTTAAGTTTCTAGATTTCATGAATTTTGATTTTTTTTTTTCAAATATTAGATTAGGAGACTAAGGAGAGAGAGAGAGCGAGCCATCTTACTTGTGAATTAATTGTATACATCATATTTATGAGTGAACATCAGCATTATATCAGTCACCATGCTCTCTAGACATCAATATTAGTCAGCCTATAATGGTGGACCACTAATCAACTTCCTGAAACAAACTCAAATCAAATTCCCACCCCTAATATGTGGCATAAATGAGCAACGGAGATGGGATGTCATAGTGCTTATTGGAGGAATGTTTGTCCCTAAAGCTTTAAAAACCACCCAGAATTCCCTCACAACCTTTGGCCCTAGGCTGCAGTGATCTTGGGATTACAGGTATAAATTCCAAACTAAGACTTCTACAGACACACGACATGCAAATTAATCTAACTGTATGGCAGCCCTATCTAGACTGGCCTGAAAATAAACTTCAGGCTCTCCGTGTGTGAGACCGTGTGTGTGTGTGTGTGTGTGTGTGTGTGTGTGTGACATCCAGCTGCTTCCACTGGGACAACTAATGACTCACTCTGTGCCCCAGCGGCAATGTATCCACTGCATACTTACATACAGCTCTCACGGATACACAGATTATATATGCTCCCACACAGGCTAAAACAAACATGTATCTCTCACAGCACTAAATCAGAACAGACACATCTTCCCACACACACACACACACAGTAAAAAGCCTGTGGTCTATTATACATACACGAGTATAAGTACATAGAAAATAGGATACCTGCGGTCCTAAGCCGGAGCATGAACAAACATCCAAAGCGACACATGCCTACAGATCTCATCTCGTTTCTCTGTGTGCGTATGATACGACCGGGGAGATGGCAGCTAAACAGACAGCCGTGATCAAACATGGGGCTTCGAATCGAGCACAAGATTACGAGCACACGCTCTGGGGATGAAGACGAACGAGAAGAACCCGCAGCTGTGAGAGACCGAGAAGAATTCATTCACGAAGATTGAAGGCATATCTCTCTCCGACTGAGGTAATGAAAAAGGGCTTGTGAACATGAGTCTTCTGGCTGGGAGAAAGGGGCTTGTCAGGAATGAAAGAGGAGAGGATGTTTTCCGGAGCCTGGCGTGATCATGGCGGTGCTGTAATAGGCCTACAGCCATAAATCTCAATCTATATCTAACAGCAGCACTACACACACAGAGCTACATCTATATTACACTACACTGTGACACTTGGGGAGGCAAAACGGGCATACTGAAACCCTGCATACCACTGATTACAGACATTATAAAAAAGAAGGAAATGGACCACTTGTATTAAAATGAATGAGAGAAATCACAACACTTATCTTGGAGGCTGTAGAAATAAAAGAGTCCCAGCCAATCGCCTGTTTAACTTACTCATGAAGCACACTACCATTCCAGTTTTTTTTTTAAAGAAATTCATTCATTTTAATTCAGCAAGGGTGCATTACAAAAAGCATATTAGTGCTGTTACACACCAAGCAGACGACCGGATGTCGCCAATGTCTGTCAGTGTCTGTAGGGCTAGTTTTTGCAGTGTTTCTCACACGTAGGCTTTACGTAGTCACTTTAGGCTTTTGTCTTGACACTCAAAAGGGAGAGTAAATGTGTTATATGTTTTTGGTGCAAAATGAATGTTTAACGGAAGATTTAGTAGTATTTAATGTTTTGATATGATAGTTTAGAAGAGTTTCATTAGGTTGTTTTTTTTTGTAGGGTTACCATCATGGTGACGAGTGGAGCTGCATGATCTTAATTTGAGAACAGATATGTATTAAATGTTCTATATTGCTGTACTCATTCAGCAAGTGCTATGCTATGCTAATGCTATCACAGCATTGTCACCAATTAAGCAAGGTAGCATATATTTCATTAGCTACTTAAAATTGAGATTACAAGAATTAGCTTGCTCAAATACTTCAAGTTAAGAGTAATTAAAATGCATGTCGTCGCTTCCCGATGAAACTCACGTATGTCCAAAACGGTTACTTTTCAGGAAGTGAAAAAAACACCGTATTTCAAATGCAGTTGAATGTAGCGTTGTCATACTTGGTACGGCATCTTTACATGTAACCATAATCTTGCCAGTGTAATGATATAATCCACATTTGACCAAAATTGAGTTTAAATGGACATACGTGCATATTTTACAGTAACGGTGGTCGATACGCGTTCTTCCGATCATTAATTAGAATGGCCAAGTCGCGTTTCATATTGACAGAGGAATACGCTCAGTTTATTAAATAGCCTACGTCTTATTTTATTAAATACGCTTAGTTTATTTAATATGAATTATAAATTTATTAAATGTCTCTTGCAAACTATGAAGGGACAATGAATCAATACACTGACATGGTAATGCTAGACAGATGGTAAATGGTAAATGGACTGCATTTATATAGCGCTTTTAACAGACCAATGGCCATCCAAATCGCTTTACACATTGCCTCACATTCACCCATTCACACACCGACGGCGGTGTCAGCCATGCAAGGCGCCATCCAGCTCGTCGGGAGCAGCTGGGGTTAGGTGTCTTGCTCATGGACACCTCGACACTTGGTCAGGTGGAACCGGGGATCGAACCACCAACCTTCCGGTTTGTAGACAACCTACATGAACCACTGAGCCACTGCCGCCCCAAAGATACTTTGTTTGTACAGTCCTACCGTAATTTTGTCACTCCTAGATGTACGTCTGGCGTCAGGGGGGAAACGTTTACCTCGATGAAGGAAAGTCATTGTCTCACCAGGCTATCCAGTGCTGAGCTTCGATGAAACTTCACGAGACCGGCGAGATGCTTCCACAGGGCGGGAGATACGCGGCGTGATTGACAGCTTTGACACCAAATGGATATACAAAATCAGATGACATGATTTCACAACTTTCATTGGCCATTTAGATATGTGAAGCATACTGTATACGGAAATGAACCTGGACATTCAATCCGTCGAAAAATCTCAAAATCGGCAAAATGGACATACGTGGTTTTCATCGGACAGCGACGATGTATACAAAATTAAAAAGTTCTGCTTATTTAAACTTAAAATTTCGTAACCTAAAACATTTGATGTAACAGATTACCTCAATTTTTTTGAGTTTGGCCAACTTATTCGGGTTTACAGTGAAAATAGCATTGCAAAAACAACCATATTTTCACATGCTGCAAGATTGTATTACCGCCCACACCTATTAAGCTCAGCGTCAATAAAGCTTAACTAGAATCGGTGTGAAATTCAGAAGCTTTGATCAAGATCGACAATTTCCATGATAAAGCACTCAGGCGTGAGATTTCTGATGACTCGCATGTGCTGTACCACAGCTGCTCGGTTTGACCTCTGCCCAATTAAACCCCTGTGTGATTTTATCAGTGGTACCATAAACCCCCCTTGAACTGGTGGGTTTGGCTCTCTCTTCCATCTTCGCTCCATATGCAGGTCCCTCATGGCACACGGTGCGGACAGCAGTATAAATCTGCTCATTTCATTCCATCACAGTCCCTCTGAGACGTCCATATGGAGGGTCTCTCGCTGTCTTCCTCTCTTCCTCATTACTCCATGTACAGCACACCCCAGTTGGAGCGTGTCGGGCATAATCCCAAACTGTAATCAGACATGTGGGTAATTTCTTTAATAGGTTAGCTTTGGTTTTACATCTCCCTCTCTCTCATCGGGTAATCCAGAGAGAGCTTCGACAATAACCCTCAAATATCATCAGTATGCATAAAGACTGAACTAGAGGGCGATGGAATATTCATGTTTTCCTAAAAACCGGATGGGTAGAATTAATCAAATCACTCAATAATTTATTAATGCGATCACTTTAAGGTGGGTTATTAGCTAGAAAAAATGCATGCAATGTAAATGTATGCGATGTATGTTCAACCCCAGGGGGTTTTGGGACTCTCTGGTGTCTATATAGCTCATAAAATTATATTTTCTGCTCATAAAACTGGTACCAAGTTGATACTTAAATTAAATGTCTATATATTACGATACTGGAGACTATTAGACTAGTCATATGGCATGCTTCTTATGGGGCGTTTTCTTTTTATGTCCTTGTTTTTAAAATACAGATGGAATTTTATATTGTTATATACACACTATCGTTAAAAAATCTGAGGTCTGTAAGATTTTTTAAAATCCTTATGCCAAAAGACTGATATTAATTGGTGTAAAATACAGTAAAAATAAATATTACAGTTTGAAATAACTGTTCTATATTTCCGTAATGGCGTTCAAAAGAACAGCATTTATTTAAAAATAGAAATCTTTTATAACATTATAAATGTCTCTACTGTCACTTTTGATTCATTTAATGCGTCTGTACCGAAAAGCACAAATTTCTTAAAATTATTTATATAAATCTATAAAAAAATAATAAACACAAGTAAAAACTATCCAAACCTTTGAATGGTAGTGTAGATGCACTGACTGCTTTCAACTTGATTTTTAGTTAGCAATAGCAAATCAGTTTTTTGCTCTCGTATCAAAATTGGTAATTGAGAATTGTGAGATTGTGCTGTACTGGCATAAACTACAGAAGTTTTGATCCTGCTAGGGAATTAGGAATTACTATCAATTGGGAAACAAAGTAAAGAAGGTTGATTGGTATGTTGAAAAAAACCTTCACAGATGGAAGATGTCAACATCTCAAAAAGAGAAACCGTACATAACCACAGGACCGTTCTTGTAGATACAGTAGCCTGTCAATAGTGTAAGGCTCTTTTATGCAAACACAACTCTCTACAGATGTGCATATGGAACAGACCTTAATGAGCCGTCCGATGAGAACTGCTGTTTACTCACACTGAGTGTGTCCTTCACCTTTCCTTTGTACTAAAGAGTTCCCTCTCTGCTCACTGCTGAATTATTCCCTTTGATGCACATAAACACACACACACATAGAGTTTGCAAACCTGCCACAGGCCCCTCTTCTCTTTTCACAGTTAGACCTCAGGGTCTGCATCTCTGAATCATGTGTTCACTTCTGTGCATAATCCCTTGACCATGAATAATGTTTTTCAAGCCTTCAAGAGCATTTACAATCGAAGTGTTTTTTTATTAATATCCTCTGCACATGCTTTCTAAAATCACAATTGGTAAGCAAAACAGTGGAACAACATGAGGCTGAATAAATGAGGACAAATTTGGTTAAACAGGTCCCTTGAAATACTTTCTCACCGTTTTATGAGCAGTCAATTAAACCTCTATGCATGGAACTAATTATGAAATCACAGCTAGAATTATTTTTTTTTTAAATTAATTTTCTACATCTGACCTTTGACATTTTTTAGGGTGGCATCATTTATAACTGACTTTGTCCTATTAGGTCCGAATACCATTTTTTGAGCTTCGAAGCTTTGGTAGTAATCAACATCGGATATTCGAAGCTTCGGAGGGAAGGAGCTGAACATATTCTTCTCTCTAATAAGTGGCGCGCCTCACGTGGACAGGGCTTATATGCTCCGAGAACGGACACTGCATAGTGATACAAAACACACCGGTCTGTTACGTCCCAGTTTTTATATATTATAGTAAAATAATTTTGTTCAGTTAAAGAACAGATTTACTACAATTAAAAACTGAAAGTGTCACGTGAGCCGAACGAAAGTCAGGTCTCATTCGTCATGAGAGTGAGGAGTTGAATGACAAGATGATTGTGGAAGATTTGGTTTCAAAGCGAAATGTAAAAGCGCCTATTTGAGGGAGTTTGTCATTGTATCGTTTTGTTGTTGTGTTTTTCATTAAGAATAATAGGCTAATGAACCCACATTTCAAGCAACCTGCCCCCGAATTGGCAAACCGAAAGTAAACTGCACACGGCTGCATTCGTTCACAGCTGCTCACTGCACAAGCACTGCAATGTGACGGTGAGGACAAGAATTTTCTCACAGTCACATCCCTAACAGGTAAAAAGGCTAATACATTTTGATTCTATTATTCTATTTTACCCAGTGTCAAACCAAAGTAGCTTAACCTAAAATGCAAGCTCAGGCATGCGCTTCTTCCATATAAGCGCGTGCAGTTTTGTGCTCTAGACAGAGAATATCCTACTCCATTGCAGGGAACACTAAGAAGCAAATACACTTATTAAGTATAACGAGGTTGGGTTCCTATTCAACTGTCCATTCTATTAAAAAGGGCTAGGCTGTAAGATAATTGTAAAAAAATTTATAAAAAAAAAAAAAAAGAGTATTGCATTTCGCCAGATTTTATAGTGTAAACATATGCAAGCGCGAACCGTTTCGAGGGGGATGCCAGGTGTGCGTGAAAAAAACAAACAAAAAACTAATATTCTAATCCCAAATTTGAAAACCGAATACCAACCCATCGAATATTTGAATATTCTGGTCCTATTAGGGTAAATTATTTTTGGCAAATTGTCTGAAACTTCACAAATTCAGATTAGGGATTTTCCCACCGGTTAATCGATGCGTGAAAACACCGGTATCGCCAGCAGGTGCTTTTAAATCGCTAATTCTAAACCGAAAGTAAAATGCGCACGGCTGCTCGGGTATTCATAACGGAGCAAAGCAAAGCACGTGTTTCCAATGAATTCCTATGGAAGATGAGCTTTCCATTGGAATGAACTGAAAATGCGCCAGTGGACATGCACCGCTAATGACAGTGCGGCTGTAAACGCGCCATGAATGAATGACAGTGTGGCTGCGGCTGTGCACATTTTACTTTTGGTTTAGAATTAGCGCCAATTTTGGGGCGGGTTGCTTGATTGGTGGGTTCATTAGCCTTTTATTCTTAATGAACATAATTAAAGACACAACAACAAAACAGTACAATGACAAACTCACTTAAATAGGAGCTTTTACATTTCGCTTTGAAACCAAATCTTCCGCCGTCATCTTGTCAGGCTCTCGTGATGAATGAAATCTGACTGCTGCAGCTGGAAAAAAAACACAGTGGGGGCAATGCCACGGTGGGAAAGTGATGTAACCGGTGTTGCACCTGAACACCAGCAACACCGGCTATTGCAGCAAGCCTAATTCAGATGGAAGAGCTGCACGATTCTGGATAAATTGATGATCACAATTGTTCTGTTTAAAATGGCCATTGCAATTCTCCCACAATTCTGAAGAAAAACGAAACAAAATAACATGCAAACTAGAGGTTCTGATAAAATGTTCATTGCTTTAGTCTATTTAAAAATATATTAACTTGAACAGAATAATTAAACAAAAATTTGAATGGAATCAATGTCTCAAAGAAAAAAAACACTTTCGTTATTGGATGAATCAGTGTTTGTGATTAAATCTTTAAAATGAATTATTCAAATGACAATTGCTTCTCCCCACCTCGTGGTGTAACAATAAGCAATACAAGTGTCAAAATACTGATTGATGGTTTATACCCGAACTATAAACTTTTATCCCAGTACACTTTTATCCCCTGTTATTTAAAGGTGCTGTAAGTAAGTTTTTGACTTTACTAAAACATAAAAATACCATCATATGTTTGCAGATATTTAGGAAATATGCTTAGTTCATATACTCGTTTCTCCGAAAAACAATGCTACAGCCAGTTATTCTACTTTGAAATGCGTGTTCCGTGTCGGAATGTCTGTTTTTGTTTTGGTCTGGGCGATAATGCACATTGCCAATTTATCCAATAGTATTTCAACACCACAGGTTGCCAGTTGGCAGATAACACAGAGTATTGCTTCCATGGAAGCCAGCAAACAAACTGGGTCAGAGATCGCAGATTCTACCTGACCTAAAAAGCCTCGGCATCCATCTAAAAATCATTTTTGGAGCATCCCTGTGAGGCCAATGGCAGCGGCATCTTTCCTGACCTCTGGATCACATCTTCCAAACTGGCATAGGATAATGTACCCAAATGCCGGACTTCCACAACAATCGATGACCTATAATCTTCATCTCTGCCATCACCCTCACAACTTCTATCCTCCTTGATTCTCAACTTCTTCCTTTCTTACTACGACCATATTTTCTGATGCACTGCAGTCACTATCAATCAATACTTTCTGGAAAAGGTACAGCTTTACCTCTCTGTCTTCTATAAAACTTATTAACATCAACCTAAAACACACACAAAAAGGCTATTATACTGTATGCCAGTACTGAACAATAGAGCCAGCTACACAGAAAATATGTATCCCCTAAAAGGACTTTGTCATTTATGCATGACGCACAAATTTTTTTGGTATTTGAGTAATTGATTTTGCAAAATGTGCATTAAAAATGACCAGAAAACATAAAAAAATGTAATTTATATGCCTTTCTGGTCTAAAATGAACTCCCTATGGTGCCTTGACACCATAATGATTTTCATTTTATTAGCTGACGGGGATGTCATATGATAATACTAAAATTTAGGGGGTTTATTTTTTTGTTGAATTTTATTATTGTAATGTATTTTAAGTGCAATTTTCTTTGTGTGATTAATAAATGACGAAGTCCCACAGATGGATAGGTTGATTTCCTCAAATTGTAAACTCAAATCAGTCAAAACCAATAGCATGAGAGGTTCTGTTCAGTTAATTTTCGGAACAATTCTGTCGACAAAACCCTACCCTCGTCTTTCAAACGTGTAGGACTTCCTTTCTTTTGTTTAAAAAGGGTTTCAACTGACAGCCTCAGTGACCTTCAGTTTCATTGCATCTTTTATCAGTAAAATGAAAGCGAACAGTGACTAAGGCTGCCATCCTGCTAAACATCTCCTTTTGTGTTCCATGAAAGAAAGAAAGGAAGTCATGGGTTTAAATAACATGTGGGTATGTGTGATGACAGGATTTTCTGTTTTTGACTTAACTATACCGTCAAGTCCTTTCCACATGACTTCATCAGGGCTCTACCCGACATTTCAACACAAGCGTCATGCAAATAGTCATGCAAATAGTATCATGGAAGGGTGTGCTGTATAATGATAAATCACATTATTGCAAAAGTAAAAAGCTAAAATTGCTCCAAATTCAGGTTACAAGTATGCAGTAGCATTAGCTGAACATCGACATGAATCTTTAGGCTCCTCAAAAGCAGCCTGGATCCATCACACGGAAATTCAGGGACATAGTCCTCCATTTACACATCAGCTACATGACAGCTCCACTTTGAACGGAATAGAGTTTTTCCCCTTCATTTTTCCTTGATTGAGCAAATCACAGGGGAAGTAGGCACTAGGCAGAGACTCTGAAAACTCGCTCACCCTGCAACTCGTGAACAAATGACTGGCATTCAGTCCTTTTAAAAGCGATCCCCTCCTCACCTGCCCAACGTATCTCTTCTCAGCCACCTCCACTATACGACCCTCATCCAAAAATAGAACACTTTTACAAGAACTAGGATGACAGCACGGCACGCTGCAACGGGAATGAGGCAATTAGGTCTAAAACAAGAGAAGGTGCGCTTAAAGACATGTTTAAATACTCAGAACCAGAGAGACAAGAATGAAAGAACGCAGTGGTATATTTAGAAACCAAAGTACTGTGAAGTTATCACGGAGATAAACAGACTCAAATAAAATCGGTTTCTAAGCTCCGCTGTGACAATGAAGATAGGACTTCAAAAGCACAGCTGAGATATGTGCACTTGTCAGAGCAGAGATGCCGTGAAGTGAATATTACAGCACTTATGCTGCAGCTATCAGTGAGAAGCATTCATGGAGACAGATGCAGTGCGTGTCTGTCCAAAGTATATATAGACATCACTTGGTTGAGAGCCAAAGTTCAGATGATAAAATGTAACTACAAACAACTACAGCTGCAACTAACAAGTACTGTTCTGATAAGAATCTCATCTAATGATTATTAGAATAATTCATCAGTTATTTAATATAAGGAATAATCAACAGAACATTTAAAGGGGTCCTATAATGCCCCTTTTTACAAGATGTAAAATAAGTCTATGATGTCCCCAGAGTGTGTATGTGAAGCTTTAGCTCAAAATACACCACAGATAATGTTTTATAGCATGTTAAAATTGTCACTTTTTCTGAGAGTGTGTCCCTTTAAATGCAAATGAGCCGCTGTCCCAGCCCCCTTTCAAAAAGAGGGCGGGGTTTCAAGAGCTTGTGTTAGCAGGTCCGATTACCACACGGAGACACGCATGGAAAATGTCCGTGCCTTTTATGTTCAAACCGCAGTCGGACAACAATAGAGAGACTCATGATGAAGAGACAACATGTAGAATGGAACAGGACGTTTCTGAATGGTTAGTTGATGAATTTATGTAGCAGATGTGGAGTTACTATCTTCAAGTCATTGATTATCATATTCTCTCATGATAATCTATAAATCGCTCGTGACGGAACTGTTGCAATATGCCTTCAGAGCAGGGCTTAAAAACTGAAAAAAATATCAATCGGTTCACTCCGAGCAGAATCGATATTATAGCGTTTCCGTTTTTGCGTTCCTCAATAAAAATTACTGTTCCGAAAACGGTTTGATTTGAAAAAATACCGGTTAATAACGTTATTTTAATTTAGCCTATACTTTAAACAAATATGTATAAATAGACTTATTTTCACTCAATAATAATATAACGCATGGTAAATAAACTTGAATATTTATTTCATAACATTTTTAAAACCACAACAGAAATACATGCATTAATTACAAAGCATAAACAGCGGACCTGTTTTGGAGCGTTAGACAATCGAAAGTAGCCTCTTATGCCTAATTCTTTTCAGAAGAGTGATAACATTCTTTGTAACGTTACATAACTTTTTTTCAACACGTACTTGTTTTAAAAATGTATAAATAAAGAATAAATAAACTGGATAACCATTAATGCACCGTCAACTGGTAATTTCAAAGCAAACACTGCGCAACACGTCGCATCACATAATCAAATTCAGTCAGCTAATAAAGCTTGATCATTTAATGCAATATAACATACCATTTAATACGAAGCATCAACCGTATAGAAAACATTAACCTGTATTGGCAATCTGAAAGACTATAGGAAAAATGTTTGATAGAAGCTATAGCCTACTTGGATAGGCTTAAACGGAATCCATAAACTAGCCTAAATCAGTCTATTTGAGCTTAAAGTCCGAACTGCTTATTTAAACGTACGAAAAGAATGTCCTCCAATACCTGCGCTTTCATTGTAGACCTCAGCGGGAAAGAAATGTACTTGAGGCATGAAAATGCACGCTCTGCACTGACGGTAGATTCATAGATGACTGGTGCGCGGGCATTTCACTCACGCTTGATCCATCAACGTCACATGCTGTACTACTCATTTCATGATTGGTCACTGCCAAGTAAAAATAATAAAGAGAACGATAAAATAACGTTATTAACCGGTTAATGGTCATTTCAAATTAACGTTTCTGTTCAGAACGATTCAAATTGATTTTGATTTCGTTTTCGTTTTTGTTCCTCTTAAAATTTCGTTCGTTTCCGGTTTTCGTTTTCGTTCCTTGAACCGGTTCGGAGCCCTGCTTCAGAGCCAGAGAATAAATGCTGTGTGAAGATAGAACAGGTATAGTTTAGTTTAATTACAGTTATAACTTATGTTGTCGTCTTTCTTTTATGACATGCTATTGCATTTGTGGTACGTACTGTATTGCAATAAATGTGAAAAGACGGATGCGACAGCTTGAGCAGACTCCTTAATGTGCTCTACAACCCCAACTCTTCCTCTTCTCAACGTGGCCTTTGTTGCGTGTTCCTGGGGCAGGGTTTATGTAAATAGAGTTAGTGATGTCATTAACTCGTGAATAAGCTCATTGTAGTCCCTACCAGCTGTTTGTTGTAGTCCTTAAAAAGCAATTTCTGTAAAAGAAAATATCTCCCTTTGCTTTGAACTTAGGGTGTCGTAACTTTGCAGATGTTGTTTATGCTCAAACAGCAACATTACACACTAACTAAAATTAAAAAAAGTGAAATCATAATCAACCACCCTGATATAATTTTGAACAAAATCACAAAAATTCACTCTGGCTGGTGAACACCTTCAAAACTACCAATGGTTCATAGCGATTATATAATCGGTGGGTGTGGCTCTGGGGCTCTGCCATCTTTGACGTGGAAAGCTTCTCCGGTTAATGTCTTCTGTTCAGTCCATCGAGGTAAGACGCGAGTAAAAACATGAACACACTGGAGAGCTGCTTTATAGTAGAAAATGAAGTTACCGGGGCCTTAAATCATCTTTCTCATCTAACTCGCTTTCACACACACCCAGCAGATCACTGAGGAACCATCTCACCCAGCACATAACTGGTTTCAGCTGCTCTCCTCAGGCAGACACCTGGGATCACTAACAGCTAAAACCCCCTGATTAAAGAACAGTTTCTTTCCAACAGCTGCCAGGCTGCTCAATAAACATCCGTGGAGTAACCATATTACACCTCAGGTGCACTTTAAGACCCATGTTTACATGCACATCAGTATTATCATAGCCCATTTTCAATATTTTAACTAGTGCACAGATTTCTCCTGTTTTGCATATTGTATACATTTGCATATTATATATTGTATTATTTATTGTATTCTCCATCGTACACAGTCATTTATACTTGCACATTCGTTTTGTTTGCAAACCTTTTTTGCACACATTTTTATTTATAATGTTTTATTGTATTGCTTTGTATTTTATATCCAACTATTCAGCTTTTGTCTTGAGCTCAAGGTTTAATTAGGCATGTGCTATGTATATATAAAACAAAGACTAAATGAATCTTGAAAATGCCTTTTAATAGCAATAACAATTTTTTTTATGCACATAGCCTATATATTTTTAGATTTTTTTTATACTACTTTTTAAAATATATAAATACATATATATTTATAAATAATCTGCACTGTTCTGGTTGCCAGAACTTTACCATAAAAAAATATGGTAGCAAAATGTTTAGCTTTACAGACTAACTTAAATTTATGGTAAAAACCTGTGTCACACAGGAAATTCTGGGAATGTCAATTTATGTTTTTTCATTGGAAATTTCTCTGATGATTTGTTCTTTTTCATCTTCAAAAACTGTACATTTACATTGGGACCTATTTGAACGATCTTGCACGCATGGTCTGAAGCACATGGCGCAGGTACACTTAGGGAGAGTCCGAATCCACTTTTGCTAGTTTGATGTCTGAAAAAACGGTCGGCAGGTCCAAAAGGGTTGTACCTAGTCTCTTAATGAGTCATGAGTGTGTTTTGGGCGTAACGTGCAACAAACCAATCAGAGTGTCATCTCCCATTCCCTTTAAAAGCCAGTTGCGCTTGCACAATGGTGGATTCGCTATTTACATGGCGGAATTTGCGAGCGGAAAGACTGAACGCTTCTCCAGAGAGGAATCCTTTTATTTTTAATATTTAAAAATGTTTGTGTGCTGCTGCGCGTCTCTGTGTGTGTAATAAGCAGAGTGTACGCGCATTGTGCACCCGCTTATAGGCGCATATTACTAACGCGCCCTTTAAATAATGCAAAAAATACTGCGCTGTTGACTATAGACCAGGTTTCAGTTGGTCAATGGTGCAGTCGTTTTCAGTTGCCTCAAAATAGCATCGTGCCAACAATGCCCCTGACCACAGACCAGCACGTCCATGGGCGAACAGATGGGTGCGAGTGCATTTGCTATTTACGTGGCACTGGACGTTAAAATTAAACACTTGCATTATGCCGAGTGTATGATAGGGCCCATTAAATGTTTAATTGGATATATTACAGTTTTTCACATTATATAGTAGGGAAACTTACCATTAACCTATTACAATAACTGTTGTTTTTTTGTTTGTTTTTTATTTTTCACACTGTCAACTATTCATTCTGGCCCTACAGACCACTACAGCTCGAGATCACAAGAGAGTGATGTTTAGGAAGCGCCATCTTAATTAGTACGCCTTTCCCTCCTCCAGCTGAATATGAGCAGTCAGGAAAGTGAGGAGGCTTTTAGGGCGAAGGGCAAAGGTTAATGGTGTCGCCGAGCTGATGCTTAAAGGTCAGCACATTGACAAGGCTTTTAGCGCAGTGGCAGAGAAAAGGCTAAGTCACAGAATCTGGCAGGGGACTACCACATCCCACAATGCAACAGTGCGTTTGTGTCACTCAGGCCCTTCCATGCTGCCTGACGGGGGACGAGCTTAAGGGGGTGGTGGGTCATTATCTAACCCCTATGGCGTTATCGTGACAGAGCAGGCGGTTCTGGAGAGCGAGGCTGGGGTCCAGAGGAAAGACAGGAAGCGTCTCGCTAAGAGCAGATCGTGTTCTGGGCTCCTGAAGGGCAGAGCCTGGCAGCATGTCCATGCACAGCATATGTCACGCCGAGTCAAAACAGCACTTACGGCTGAGACAGCAAAAACACATCCCGCACCTCCCTCTCTCTCCACCTATCCATCTACCTTTCCATCCATCACTCAAAAACTCAACCAAAACAGGGCTGCAAACTAAAATAAATGACTAGTAGGGAGCCATCAGCTTCTACAATGCAAAATGTTTTATCTGCCAGTATAATCTCTCGATAAAGTCGGCTGTTCGGAAATGTTTCAGTGCAAAGCTTCTTATTCAAACCTTTAACCCATGCTGTTAAAACGGGGTCATGAACTGCATTATTTTATTATGTTTCTTGGGATGCACTTATAATGTTAGTGTTATTTTTACAATTGACATAATTTAGAAATAAAAGGCATTTTTCCTACCCTGGTTTTAACCCTCTCATTTGAACGCTCTGTTCGAAGGGGCATGTCTACTTTGAGACTAAATGCCCACTGCTGTGATTGGCTAACATCTTTGTATATGAAATAGCCATTTTTTGAGAGAGATGTGGAACTCTCTCAAAAAACCTCTAGCATGTTCTTACTATTACAGCTCTGACAGTTAACTAATCTTGGAAAGTATTGATTTATATATATATTTATATATATATTTTTATATATATATATATATATATTTTTTATATATATATATATATATATATATATATATATATATATATATATATATATATATATATATATATATATATATATATATATATATATATATATATATATATATATATATATATATATATATATATATATATATATATATATATATATATATATATATATATATATATATATATATATATATATATATATATATATATATATATATATATATATATATATATATATATATATATATATATATATATATATATATATATATATATATATATATATATGACAAGTAAACAATGCAAGAGATCACACATGCGTCAGACCGGACTGGAATCGTTATTAAAAATGATAAACTGCAGATAGTTTGCGATCCAACTTGTCTGTGCGCTGATCTGCAGTGAAAAGGGGAAAAATAAAAAAAGATTATGGCGGAGGAAATGGTTGGGGAGACGCGGGGAGCAAGGATTGTGTGTTCTGCAAAGAGAGTTTGAGGTAAATAATAAATTTTGCAATGTGCTGCTGTGGCGGCTGGTCAATCAAATGTTTGTGCTTTGTTTCTGTTCTGTTCTGTTTGTTTATATCTATTAAAATACGGATATTCGGTTCTATAACTCCTCCCTGAACCTCCCGCTGCCCTGTATCTTGCTCTCTCATTGGCTGTAGGTCATCGCCGATGAACACATTTCACACAGCAGGAGTTTGAATCGCCGACAGGTCCAGATATTTGTATTCTTTATATATTTGAGATATTGAATATCTCACGGGCGTCTGCGACTCATCTGCGATTCTCTCTGATCATGTCTTTGATCATTCACACTGCGTGATTGTCACATTTGCCTATGATTTTGGGCATTTGACGGCGATTTCACAAAACCTGTCAGCGAGTCAAAATTGCGCCTAAAATCGGGCAGTGTGAACTCGGCATAACAAATGCTTCAGTGTGAAAGAAACTCAGTCGATTTTGGTCATACATGCAAGTTTGATACATCATTCAACTTTTATTTGTGTACACGGAAAGTAGTGCTTTTTGCAAAATAAAGAAAACAAACAATGCACAATTTGCCACCTCTCTCTCAATGAAATCCATTCTGATACTTGTCAGAAAATGTAATTAATAAACTGTAACTACCTTTTTTAATAAGCTGTAACTTAGTGAATACTTGTCACAGAAACATGAGACATATGTCCAAAGATATGTTGAAATGTCAGGTTTTAAATAATGTAAATCAAATCGAAAACAAATATTCTCTGTTTATGTAATCTGTTTGAAAAGAGAGAGATGTCAGTCGTTCACGAGCGCCTCATTATCCGCTAATGCGGCCATGCCCACAGATAGCACATTCTCTTCAAAGGCAAATTCTGACACGGTCCATGCGAGTACCCATGCAAGGTCACTTGCAGAAGTCATGGTTATTATTTATTGGCAAGTTAACCAAAGGATTAATTGACTAATCAGAAAATAATTAATAGATTTTCAAAAAAAGATTATTGGGTATAATATGTCTTGCTTTATTTTCTACAGCGAACATACCGGAAAAATTAATCATGGTTCAGACAACTGTGAACTCAGTAACAGCTGAATGTTTCATAAGAGTCATTTTTTTGCAAATCAAATGACTCACACTGTGTTCATTGAACATGACAGATACAGAACAGTGGTGAAGGAAACATGGGTACACACTCTAAAGATTAACTAGTGCAACTAAATAACTTCTAGCATAACCGCTGAAAAGGTTTTCCCAATAGTCATCAACAGTGAGGATGCACCAATATTAAATTTCTGGCCTATACAAATTAGATAATAATTACTTTAAGGAGTGTCTATTCACACCAAGTGCAAATAGTGTGCCATGTTGGCAAGTGCTATTCGCACTAGCTCCGCCTAACAACTCCTGGTTGGGACGAACAAGATTACAAAAGCGTGCACATTTCAACGTATTCAGTGGCGCAAACAGTAAAGCGTACAGCTTAAGGATCTAGGTTGACGTGATCGACCCGGGTTCGAATCTGCCTTTTGCAGAGCTCGCTCTTATCCCTTTTCTCATCACATATCACATCGGAAAGGCATTTACTTTCAATAAAACTTAAGAAAATGTGGAAATAAAGTGCCTACCGAAATGTGTAATAATAATAAAAACATTTATTGGGTAGGGTTAGGGGTAGGTTTAGGGAGGGCTTTTATTATTCCATTAAGGCGGCATCCATTTAATAACTTTAATAAATATAATCATTTACACTCTGTTATTATTGCATCCTGTTAATGTACAACAATACTGAGGTGCAAATAGTGTGCATCTGTCAAAATAAAGTATAAATTGCAAAATGTGTAAATAGTAATTACATGCAAAGAACTGCTACTACTTTTTGTACGGTGTAAATAGAATATATCACTATTTTCACTTAGTATGCTATTTCACTTAGTAAATAGCATCTACAGCTATTTGCACAGTGTAAATATCATCCATCGCTAAGAAAATGTTATTTTCACTTGGTGAAAATAGCATCCATCAGTATTTGCACTTAGTATAAATTATTAGTGAATAGTACCAAGAGCTTTCTGACCCCTCCATAGACAGCAACACAATGGCCACTTTCAAGGTCCAGAAAGTTGGTAAAGACATTGTTAAATTAGTCCATTTAGTAAATGAAAAAATAGAGGAAATGATTGCAATACATGAAAAAAAAAATCTGTAATATCAGTTTATATCCTATGTTACTACTAATATATCACACATCGATAGCGACTAATTATTAAATTGTTATCACTGTCTTTTGACACTTATGCAACCATTTTCGTTGCAGTCTAAAGCCCAAACTCATCCCATCTCAGTCTATCAATATACAGAGAGTCTGTCCTTGGCTTATGTTGACTCTCCTTCTGGGTCTCAATTTCCATCTTTATCTTCCCGCAGATGATGTCATGGTAAAGCCATGTGCCAACTAAACAAGGGCTGGCAAGGGACAGGATTGTGGTATTTTGGAGCATGGAGCACTAACAAGTATTCACACAAATCCCTCTGTTCACTGCATGTCCTCTTCTGGTGACATCAACTCAGCACAGAGATGGCTTAGGCAATGAAACAGAACTTCAATTACACACTCATCTGCTTTGGCCCGAGAGGTTTTAGGGCAGAGAGGACACTCACTCTATGATTGTTCGCTGTGTCCCCCCTCAAAATTCCCCCCTGAGCTTGGGGGCGCATTGCAGCTGTCACAGGCCTCTATTCCCATTGCCTAATAAGCTAGTAATGCAAAAATCTCTATATAAAAAACCCTTTGCCAACCAAATTGTAATCTGATGGGTGAGGGAGTCTTTTTATTAGAGGCAGCAGCCAATAATTACCATTCCACTTCACTGAGTACCGGCCCAAGCAATTAATGTGTCATCCAATTAGCCCACCAGGAGATCCGTAAAGAGCCCGCCATTGTTAGCATGCAGATGACTCAAACCCAGGTGACGCTCAACATTTGCAAGCTCAGTTAGCCTACAACTTAATGTGTGCGTTTCAGTTTATTAACTTAACACAAAACACTCATTTCAATAAAGTTAGAACCACCTCTTCACTTTTAAAACACTACAATTAGCATCCAAAAGCTTTTTGCCTCTGCACATATAGTGAGTGAATTAGGACATTTTACCAACCATGAAACTGCATTTGCATTTTTATTTAACCCTTAAATGCATGAATGTTTCGCCAATCATTATTACGTATTCGGGTCTTTAGCGACCCGGATCTATATCTAGCACTGATATGGATTTCTACCTGTTTTGATAATATTAAATTCTCCTGATATTAGACTAACAATTATTGAAGAATAAAATAAAGCATATTTTGTTACCTTTTGGAGCTTTGAAGGGTTCAGTTTGAGCAGATGTTTTATACCATCATCACTGTCCTTGTCAGCTCATTTCCCAGTACATTCAGCATCTGGCTCATATTAGCCATCTCAAGCATATTCTCAAAACTATCATTTTCAGCATCTTCAAAATCAATATTTTGATCGCTGACAGCTTCTTCACCGGATCCACCATAAAGTGACAGTGACACCAATATTTAATTGAGTTCAGTACTTGCTCTGCAGTAAATTGCTGAGCCATTTCAAGTTTTGCTGATGATACTTCCTATTCTTTTGTTTTCTGCAACGTCACATCATCATTGTGTATCAGACATTGCCAACTGTTACACACCGCGGGTCATTAGCGACCCTATACAATTTTTTACAAAAAATGAATGGGAAAACAGGCATTCTTTTATATATGTATTGTTTTTTTTCTTGTTATCTTGTTTATAATGAATTGATTGAGGAATACTAAGAAGGTCGATGTCCAACTTTTAAAATATGAATGAGGAGGAGGGTAGTGAATGAATAATAACAGTCCCAGGTCACTAAAGACTCGAGGTATGCATTTTTAAGAAATAATACTTTTATCCTGACAGATAAAATGAATCAAAAGTGACAGCAAATATAATGTTACAAATGATTACATTTTGAATGTCTATACATCAAAGACTCATGCAAGAAATGCATCACCATTTCCATAATAATAACATTGATAATAAAACGGGTTTCTTGAGCAGCAAATCGGTATATAAAAATGTTTTCTGAAGGATCATGTGACACTATTTCCATCCAAAGTTGCAAATTTAACGCATAAAACATTTGCGAACAAGAGAACAAAATCGTCGCTTCCTGGGAAACTGCCGCAAAATATCTGTAATAAAAATGGGAATTCCTGCAATCGGGGATGCCACTGTGTCTCTTTTTTCCCTACATCATAAAAGATTGGTCTCTGAGCGCGCAGCGAAACACAAAGTGGTCATGTTCTCTTGTGTTTGGATGCCTGGAGTTTGGGAATGCAATCTTGTGAGACGCTTCTGGGGGTGAATTAGTGAATTAAACCAAATCATACTGATGACAGACTTTGGCTCAGGCATTTCAGAATAACGAAAACAACATTTGAGATGCTGTCTAATGAAATTGGTCCGCTGGTTAGTCCAGTTTTCAAGTCACATTCCTCTGTTGAGGCAAAGTCACATGAGGGTTATTTTTTAATGCGCATGTCTTCTTATCGGATAAAAAAATGTATCCATCTCATTGGTGCTTACAGGTTGTTTTTTTAGAGCATCAATGTTTCCATCCAGCGTTTGTAATGTGATATTCCAAAATATGCATAAAAATAATGTGCATGGAAACATAGCTACTGAAGACTGGAGTCTTTGCCATTATGTAGAGTAGTGTATTATAGTACTTTTTGACAATTTAATTTTTGTTTTTTGTTTTTCCTTGTATATGTATGTCAAAAAGTGCAGCTCATCATGTCATAGCATCATATTCAAGGCAGTCTCAGTCTATTCTCAGTCTTTCTGTTAAAATACATTCAATTCATAACACATGGTTTTTTAGTAGATGGTTTATATGTCTTTGAGCTTGAGAATCAGACTATCATTTTTACAGTTCTATGTAAAGTATGAATTATGTTGCACTTCCTGATAAAGTTACCTTCTATTTTATTTACCTGCCAAAGCATTTATTTGACTCTCTTTGACAATAATGTAATGCAAAAAGGCAACAACAAAAAAAAAGAATAAGAGCTGGGGAAATAACAACAGCACACATTCACACTGCCAAATCCAGCACGGGAATGTGACACTCAACCAAGTGGACAAACATGCTCTTGTACAGGAAATGGTCGGGTCAGAGTGCACATCATTTCCTCTGTAAACAGAGGGGTGCATTTCAGAAATGGCCATTGAAAAAAGAAGGTTTGTGAAATGCAGAGGGGATTCTTTCTGGAAACAAGTCTAATGATGCAGCCTGAAAATCAGTCCAGTTTCTTGCTCTCAGACTCTCAGTTCAAAATATTTCACCTTCGCGAACCAATCCATCTCTCCATCTGTTTCATGAAGTTCTCACTCAAAATAAACAAAAGGTCAATAGTCTCCTAATTATAAGATTAAATCGAATAAACTTTTCTTAATTAGCAGCTTATGGAGTAGGACCTGGAATTTATTCAATTTGATATTTATGGCGGTGTTGTTTGGGATATTAGCGCAGCCTCAAGAAACCTGCATCATAGAATTATTAATTGTATGATTTTGCACACAGATCGTATTGGAGATCACAACATCTTCCTCTCAAAATTGACAGTTTGTCCTTTGGTACATAAAGTGTGGACCTACCATGATGTTTCTGGGAAGTAATCTTTAAAACATTTTTGTGTTATAAAGCTATGGACTTATATATGCATACTAGTGATGCACCAAAATTATAATTATTTTTATTAGAACGAAACTAATTCCAAAAAATTAATCAAATGTATTATTAATCAAATGTATTATTTATTAATGAATACAAACAGACAAACATTTCAATTGCACATTTGGCAGTTATCATCATTTGATATAATATAATATTTAAACAATTCAATTGCACATTAGGCAGTTACCATCATCTGATATAATATGATATAAATTATGTTTCTACCTCAATATGTTGAAACAGAATCATTTAAATGTCTGTACTAAAAACTTGTTTCCATGACAGAATTATTCAAACATTCATTAAACAATGAATACATGGCTAACAGGTTGAGTAAAAATATAATGAAAATGTAATATATTGAAGTGCATTGAGGTATATTTATCAAAACGCATCTAGAGTTTTTTCCTAGTTAAATATGAAGCTAAAGTCATTGAATCTGCTTCCCTGAGGTAAATGTTAGATTACATGACATTGTTTACAAGCTGTTTTATTGATGTCTCTCCCCGGTTGAAACACTGATTTTTAGGAAGTTGTAGTGTATCATTCAACATGCCTTCTGATGCTCATTCAAAATTGGCAAAATTTGAATGCTGAGACTTTTTTTTATATTAGAAGTAACAAAGCACACAACTTATTGTAATTTATTGAATGGGAGGTATGCTTAATTGTTCATTCATCAACTGAAAGCAGCATAAAGTGAAAGATTGATTCTTGGGATTTGAGAATCAATATAGATTCTTCAAAATGAGAATCTATTAAAATTGAGAAATTGATATTTTTATCCTAGCTCTAATTATTATGAGACATTTCAGTAAGTTCAACATACCTTGTGTTGTTCATTAATGTTTATTTCATCCCATAACTTGTAAATATAAAGAGATCACATGAACGGCTACAGTGTTCTGTTAAGCCACATTAAGTGTGCGAAAATAACATTCATTGTTTGAATTGAATGATAAAACTGACAGATTTGGAAAGCTGAAACCATTTTATATCAAAACTAATAATGCAGAAAGCTTAGAGCAGGAGTTTCCAGACTCGGTCCTGGAGGGCCGCTGTCCTGCAGAGTTTATCTCCAACCCCAATTAAACACACCTGAACCAGCTAATCAGTGTCTAACTAGGGCCTTGTAAGACACTGATTATCTGGTTCAGGTGTGTTTATTTGGGTTGGAGGTAAACTCTGCAGGACAGTGGCCCTCCAGGGCCGAGTTTGGAGAGCCCTGGCTTAGAGGGTATGCACGTGACGTCACCATCGGCCAGAGTGACTGCGGTTACACCCACTGAGTGGCAAAAAGACTGAGGCAGCATTGGTTTTCAGAGTGTGAATGCCACAGGGTTGTTGGGTCTTGGCCCCCCCTTGGACATCCCTGTGCCCCCTAATATTGTCCACACCGAGGGAGACGGACTTGATCATAGCATGTCATTTTCTCTCAAAAAAAAAACACTTCCACTTGCTGCTTCCGCTACGGATTGCTTTTAGAGGGAAAAGCTGCTCATAACTGCTGGTCTAAGATCCGTTTTCTTCGTAATAACAACATATTAGCGAAAAAGAGTTGGCAAAAGATCCAGTGCGTATCTGTATTTGCGCTCGTCAAATGATTCAATTTCCAACGTGTTTTCGCTTCGGTGAGTAATGTAGCCAATCACAGACATGTTTGTTGATTTCTGGTGTTGAAGTTAGAATCCACTCACACATTATGTAAATAAGAGATTCATTGTATAGTCAGCTTCACTGATTAATATAACGGAACTTTGTAAGGCCGCGTTCATTGAATGAGTGATAGGTTTTAGTGATTATAAAGGGAGTGCTCTTTACGCGTTGTCTAGGCGATATATATACACAAATAATAATAATATATTCAGAATTTGAATAAAACTTTTGTTTTCCATTCTTGCCACCTACACACTTCAATACATAGGCCCACCCACATTTAAATATGGGATTTACCATCGAAGTTGTGATGACTGACATCACTATTTATGTATCGAAATATAAATGTCAGGAAAACACGATTCCTGGCTGCATGTCAATATCTATGGATCACTGGATCTTTGGTAAGTTGTGAGGAACACTATATCGAGTCCAACCTTTAGTTTAAACTGATAACTGTTTATTTAACTCGCATTTTCGCCTAATAAATCGTCATGCAGCTTCTGCCACTCAGTCCCGGCTGAGGGGGGCATGTTCTGCCGGGAAAGTGACGTCGATGCATACCCTCTATTGCGATTATTGGATGGCAGGCACACTAGAAATTAAGTTTAGTGAAGTTCTGTTCGCACATCAACAGAAAACAGCACAGACCAAAAGACTGATCTTGGGATTTAAGAATTGATATTGACTCATCGAAATGAAGATTGATCAAGAAATCAATCCACACAGATGAAATGTTTATCTGTTGTAGCTTATCCGCATAGTGTGCACGTAATATACACCAACAGTCAAAACGCACCATTGGAAAAGCACTAAAAGTGATTATTTCGGTCATTGATTTGGGCACTCACTTTTTTATACCAAAAAAACCCTTCATTTTATTGCCGTTTTGGCTGAAAATGTTGGGTTGTAGAAATTCTGAAAAGCTTTGAAAAGGTAGTCTCTCTCAAAACTAAAAAGCTAAAACAAAAGCTAAGGCATTTTAATATTAGTGACAGTATGGCTGACTTATGGGCCATAAAAGCTTTACTCATTAACCTGTGCTTGTCCACACCCTAACACAATGCTAATAGTTATAAGGAAGTCATTTGAGTGAGTTTTGTTTTGTTCAAGTTCTCTCAAGTTTGTAACCGTGTGTGTGTGAGTGAGCACATGTACAAAAAAAGAATGTGCTAATATACCACACCGCATAGGCTCCAGTCATACAAAACAAACAAACAGGAGAATTGGCAGCAGCCCAAGACTCTTGACTCCGCAGTGCAGATTCAGGTCAGGTCGTTCCTGTCGCTTGTCTCTCTGCCATTCATACTCATTTTTTCCATTCTCATTTATACTTACTGCACTGAGGTTCACAGAGATTAACCCCTCGGCATCCAATCTGTTACATCCATCAAAGCTGTGGCCCATGCTCACATTCACAGCTGAACACTTCCAGGTTTGCCAACTGATGCTGTGGTGTTTCATCTCCAAGGGAAAAACTGCAATTCAAAGCTGTCTGAAAACACATCTAAAAACACCATAGGAAAACTTCTCATCATAAATCTAACAAAAAAAAAGTACTGATGCATGTCTTTTTCCCCTTGTAGAAAATCAAGGAAAATTCCCACCAACAACGACACAAGCTGGATTCTCCATTTGAGGCAGAAGGCCAGGCCAGAATGTTGGGTAATTATGGATGTGCAAACCTACAGTCAATGACATACAAGAGTGTTCATGATAAAGAAAAGGAAAAATCTGGATACACTTTATTTTAAAGGGTTAGGTCACCCAAAAATGAAAATTAGCCCATGATTTACTCACCCTGAAGCCACCATAGGTGTATATGCCATTCTTCTTTCAGACGAATACAACCGGAGTTACATTAAAGTCCTGGCTCTTCCAAGCTTTAGACAGTGAATTGTTGTTTCGCTTTTGAAATCCATTTCTGTAAGCTGAATACGGAAGGTATTCTGGTGGAAGCTAGATATTTTACTTTATAAAGTTTTACATATGGCCTTTAATAACCTCCAAGAGCTGTGTGGAGCAGTTATATGATGGATAGATGCACTTTTATGGACTTCAAAAACGTAACAACAATTCACTGCCATTATAAAGCTTGGAAGAGCCAGGTCAATTTTTAATATAACTCTGAAAGAAGAATGTCATATACACCTAGGATGACTTGAGGGTGAGTAAATCATGGGCTAATTTTCATTTTTGGGTGAACTATCCCTTTAAGGTGAGGTAGTTGCATTGTACTTACTCAAACAAGTACTGAGTAATATTTATTAACTACATGTACTTACAATAGTTACGGTTAGGGTTTGGTTTAGTTCTTGTAATTATGCATAATTTCCTGTTATTAGGCAAGGCAAGGCAAGTTTATTTATATAGCACATTTCATACACTATGGTAATTCAAAGTGCTTTACATAGAAAAGGGAATTCAAATAATCACAAAAAATAATTAAAAGAGTAAAAAGATGATACATAGATAGACTTCTCATCTGGTAAAACATTTCAGCTTATATTTAATTAATTTAAACTTGCTCTGGGACTTCCCAATACCGGTTGTCTCTTTCTCTGTGGATTTCTTTCAGCACGACTAAATAATTTGTCGGACGCCTCCAGCAGGTCCGATCTTTCACCTAAAGTCGGCCAGGCAGAGCTGGACTATTTCAGTCCACGCTCCGATTAATCACCCACGCAGTTTTAATTTCTCTTCCAGCAACTTCTTAACTGCGCTGCCTTTACCCACTATTACCATAGTAAGTACATGTAATAAAAAAGTGTAACTACGCCACCTAAAAATAAAGTGTTACCCAAAAATCTTTCAAAAATCTAATGTAAAACACATTTGAAAATTCTTAGAAATGTACTCTTTGTATTCAAATTGGTTTCATATGGTTACTGTGAAAATGTAATGTGTAAAATTAAGCAAAAAGTAATAACATGTTTCCCTTCTTGATTAAATGCGTGTACAAAATTATGTTTTTGAAAGAAGTCTCTAGTGCTCACCAAAGCTGCATTTATTTGATCAAAAATACAGTAAAACAGTAATATTGTGAAATATATAATTTATCCCTGTGATGGCAAAACTGGATTTTTAGCATCATTATTCCAGTCTTCAGTGTCACATGATCCTTCAGAAATCATTCTAATATGCTGATGTGATGCTCAAGATACATTTCTTAAATATAATTATTTAATATTTTGTGGAAACTATGCATTTAATAGAAATAGAAATATTTGGTACCATAATAAATGTATTTACTGTCACTTTCATTTCATTTGTCCCTGCTGAAAAATACAATTTGGTTTACTAACCACAAACTTTTGAATGGTAGTATAACATTTTCCAGGTAAAAAATATTTACAAATACAGTATTACATTTTTAGAAGTTGCACCACATGACATTTAACAACCTGAACTCGTCTAGCTGTGTCAAATTGCCTGATATTTTAAGAAACTTCAATAGGGTCTGCAGGGGTCCTCTCTATGATATCAATTGAAACAGTTTTATTTCAGTGAATCGGTTACTAAAGTGGTCCTTTGAAGGCTTTCGAAGTGTTTTATACCATGCTAACGGTCTAAAAGCTAAAGACTCAAATCTCTTTTATCCTCTTAGTCGACCGGTTGATGGACATTGACTAGTCGACTACCCTGACCCATGCCTAGAGGCAATGGCCCAAGCTCCCGTGGCTTCGGTCCAACAAACACACACCATAGCTTCATCAGCAAATACTTTCACGTGCTTCCATGAAAGAGGGCTGTGAGAGGGAAAGCATGTGTGTTCTCTTTCTCTTTAGGACTATCTCTCCCTTTGGTGAATAAAGGAGGAGCATTTTGCACACTCAGCCGACGTGCAATTCACACTGCGGCACAACCAGGGCAAAGCCAGTAGACACAGCGCAGGGGTACTTGCACAAAGCGGTGGGCTGATGATGGGATCCACCACTGGGACATGAACAAAAGGGTGTCTTAACAGTTTAACTTAGATCAGAAAGAGATAATCTCCAGACATTCTACAGCACACTTACGGACCGCACATAGTCCATTGCCTGACCGTCTGATGCATACTTCAGAAATGGCAAGAGCGGCCTGAATTACTACAATCTGGAAACTAATTCCTGTCTAGCAGGGCTTCTGTGGAAAAACAAGGCAGGATTTGACAACATTTGCAAGATTAAATCATTAATAATCAGAGTTTGTTTGAAAAATCTTTGAAATGTACGGTAAAAAAAGGCAAGTAGCTTTTCAACAATGTGATGTAAATATAGAAGATACACACTGTCATGGTAACACGTATGACACTAAAATAATGAAATAAACATTAATTTAATAACATAAGATGTAACAAACACCTAATGTATATACATGATAAGAATGTGTGCATTTAAAGAACTTTATATATAAAAAAACATAAAATGTGAAGTGTTACACAGGAAATTCTGGGAATGTCAGTGTCAGGGATAGTTCACCCAAAAATGAAAATTATCCCATAATTAAGGCCATCCTAGGTGTATATAACATTCTTCTTTCAGACGAATACAAATCAGAGTTTTATAAAAAATAAAAAAAATGCCCAGGCTAAGCCAAGCATTATAATGGCAGTGCAAAATTTGAATCCCACAAAAGTGCATCCATCCATTATAAATGTAATCCACACGGTTCTGGGGGGTAATGAAGGCCTTCTGAAGTTAATCGATGGGTTTGTGTAAGAAAAATATCCAAATTTAAAACCTGTATCTTCCATATTCAACTTATGAAGAAAAGGTCATTTTCATTTTTGGGTGAACTATCCCTTTAAAGCTTTTCAGTGACAATTCGATTTTTGCTTCCAAAAAACTGTTCATTTAACAGTATTTTACCGTAAAATTAATTTAAATGTCTCGTTAAGATTTCTAATAGTTTTTCACTGCATATAGTAAGCAAACTTACCATTCACGAATACATAGGTTTTTACCGTAGCATTTTTTAAAAAGTCTTTAAACATTAAAATTCTGATTTTTTTTTTTTTTGCAGTGCAGATTTTCCCGCTCCATAAAGAGCATATAAAGTTAAAGGCCACTGTGGTTTGAGTCTATGGGTTGAGTCTAAATTGGTGATTTGGACCGGACTTCATGCCAGTAGTCAAAGCCTGACTACACGGGTCATGTAGCAGGATTTTTTGGGTACAAGCTGATGAGCTAAAAGCAGTTAACTACACTAAATCGAGGATCTGAGGTATTTAAAAGAATCTAGAGCATCGAAAAAGTACATCTAAATTCTATTGCTGAGGTCACAATGTTAAGCTTTAAAAAGCACAGTCTCCTATCACGAGTGACCTCGCGGAATATGACAGACTCCCAGAAGGAAAAGAGGTACAGTGGGAAAAGGGGGGAAACTGTGGAGAGCGAAAAAAAACAGTGGAGGAGAAGAAGAGAGAAAGTAAGATAAAAGAAGAGATAATGGGATTGTCTATCAGGCTCCTTCACAGTTTCTAAGAAATTGGGTAAGAGTTCAAGCTGTATTGTCTTACAAGAGAACTACTAGAGGAGAAATTTCACAGAAACCGTGGCACTGCAGGAGCAATTGCAACCTCACCCATGTTCAAAGTTCACTTATGAGAGAGAACAGGTCCGGCGATGGAGAATAGGTATAGGATCACGTAACCCTTGATGTAAACACAGCTTAACGCGTCCTACTCTACATCCGTTCCCTGAACTGAGAGAAAAGGGGAGATAAGGAAAGACTCCGGTATCAAAATCACATTATGGTGTATATAAATGTACTCTGCCTTCCAAGAAGGGGTTCAAGTATCCTGTATCTTCAGAAAGTTTGCTATGGCTTTTTTAATGTGCATGAGTGTGTTTAGTGTATCGGGAACAGGGTTGAGTAAGATATTAATTATATATTCATTATTTTGTTAACAATATAAGTTAAACATCATTGTAATCAATGGCTTTTAATATGCTTTTTATTTGGTAATTATTGATAAAGCCTTTTTAAAAACCTGTGGTCTTCCGTGGGCGAGTTCCATGCCCGCTCCTTCTCTCATAATTTACGAGTATGACAGTGCCATAAAGAAATACCTTTCTTTCCATTTCAGGGAATTAATAGACTCATACTGATTCATAGATTTGTCATCACTCAGAAATGTTCATGAAAGTACAATGTGGCATTTTACATGTTTTAAAATGTTTTACCAAAAAAAGTCAGCAAGGATGCATTAAATGAATCAAAATTAACACTAAAAAGGCATTTATAATGTTACAAATAAATGTTTTATGAGCAGAAAATCAGAATATTAAAATGATTTCTGATGGATCATATCATAGTTGCCGATCGGCCAGGCATCCAAGGAAAAACATGAGAGATTCACTTTCAAAAATGTGATTGAGAATCGGGGAAACTCACTGATTGGTGGATCTCACATCGGGTCCCAGCGGGTCATAATACATGCAACATAGCCGGACAAAAAAATATGGGGAATGAGCGACTATGGATCATGTGTCACTGAAAACCGATGTAATTTTCTGTGTAATCTGAAAATTCAGATTTGCCATCACAGGGGGGAGTGATTTTTTTTTATATTTCAGTTATTTTCAATGGTAATATTTGATCAAATGCAGTCTTGGTGAGCCAAAAAGACTGGCCAACCATAAAAAGACCTAAGGACCTCCGCAACACAACTGTTTATTTAGCGATGCCAAACACTTAGACACAATTGGATTCAAACAAGCAGAAAATGAAGTTAATTAAATTAACTGAAGCAACAGCCACCGATGCTGCTCCAACAAACCCTCTGACAAAACAAAGCAGCAAACGCTGAACAAACAGAATCAGACTTGACAGTGAAAGCACATGAAGCTCAACTTCCCACTGGTACATGTTTTGTGTGCGAGTTTCTCATGCAAACTCCTCTGTTCTTCCTCCTTTCCTTCTATCTCTCCCCCCTCCCTCTAGCTCAATCTCCCGTCTCCTCTTCTATGTGGTTGACAGCACAAATTTGTGGTCATGACCTTTATCTCAGAGGCTGACTGTGAATGGTCAGGCCTTGGGCTGTGTAGCTCTGAGGCAGTCACAGATATCCACACACAGCGCCTGGTCACCTACTCGCAGACAATTAACCTCACTGTCTCCAACATCTGTTAATGGTCAACACATTTATTTCAACACATCTGTAACACAGAGGTGTTAGTGAGGCCAACAGGGGGTGCTCACCCTGTGGTCTGTGTGGGTCCTAACGCCCCAGTATAGTGATGGGGACACTATACTGTAACAAGCACCGTCCTTCGGATGAGACGTTAAACCGAGGTCCTGACTCTCTGTGGTCATTAAAAATCCCAGGATGTCCTTCGATAAAGAGTAGGGGTGTAACCCCGGCATCCTGGCCAAAAAAATCATCCAGGTGGATGCTGCACATTGGTGGTGGTTGAGGAGATTCCCCCCTTCTATGTAAAAGCGCTTTGAGTGAGTGCCTAGAAAAGCGCTATATAAATGTAATTTATTATTATTATTATTATTATCTATCCATGTTTTAGTTGCTAAAACTCTTGATATACAAGTCTTTCTGCTGCTTAACCTATACATTGAAATGTTAAAGGGATAGTTCAGCCAAAAATGTAAATTCTGTAATAATTTATAATTAATAGTTTATTTCAATACAACACAAACAGAGACGAATTGATGAATGTCTTGGTGACACGTTTATGAGTAATAACAAAGGGAATGTCCCAATACTTAAACTTGCGGTCTTTGCACTTGATCACTTGTCTACTTATATGATGCATTTCCGGTATTTAGCCCAAGTGTCCAAGACAGCAAGTGTGTGCAGAACTTCTGATTACCTGGTGGGACACACTAACACTGTGTCCTAACCAGACGTAACGTAACGCAATGCAACGCATTATAAAAGGCATATTTTCAATGTTAAAGGTGCAGCTAATGGTTGAAATAGGTACAGCAATACAAATTCAGAATATTGGAGAGAGCTTTTCCCCCGCCCCCCATTTTCCTCAGACTCGACGCTCACGCGGGTTGCCAGATTGAGGACACGCAACTGAAACAAGCATAATTGACAATGGAAAGCGACGAGCCTTACTGTAAAAGTTAGGCAGCTTTTTAGGTCGTTTGCAATCTGCCCAGTTCATTTGCTGACCTTGCTGTGTTTTCCACCAATGGGAAACCCGGGATGTTGAAATACTATTGGGTAAATTGGCAGCGGGCGGGATCACACATGGATGTGACGGTGAGGAAATTTTGGTGGGGGCTTTTAAAATGCTAATTCTAAACCGAAAGTAAAATGCGCACGGCAGCTCGGGCCTTCATAACGGAGCGGAGCAAAGCGAGTGTTTCCAGGGAATTCCTATGGAAGATGAGCTTCCATAGGAACGAAATGAAGACTTGCCAGTGGACAAACATCGTGAATGACAGTGTGGCCGTAAATGTGAGCGACCGTGAATGAATGACAGTGCGGCCGTGTGCATTTTACTTTCGGTTTAGAATTAGTTCCAATTCGGAGGTGGGTTGTTTGAATGGTGGGTTCATTAGAGTTTTCTTTTTTAGAAACAGTTTTTTATTTCTGTGACGTCGCAACTGGAACAACAAAGTTGGACAATGATAATCTCAGGTACTGATGATGTGCTTTATTTAATGTTAAAATAATTTAATGTGAGTTTGAATATCATTTTGAGTAGGGCTGCACGATATTGGAAAAAAATTACATTGCGATATTTTGTTTCCCAACGATATATATTGCGATATTGAGAGCCATCAATCCAGGCTAAAGTCAATAATTACTATTCCATGATATTAATAATTTCACTAATAAGCAAGCTTCATTACAAGTGACAAAAAGGTCACTTAAAATTGTATTCCAAAATTAGAACATTTCTGTAAACACAAAAGCAGAACACATTTAAACAGCAGCTTTACACCAACCCCCCTGATTGGTTTACAACAATATAACTTAAAATAAATATATTTTTTATAAAACAAATTATAAGCATTTTGGTTCACAATCTTTTGTTTTTAAGTCAACTTTTCTTAGCAAAAGCGCCAAAGTAAAACGGTGTTGGTCATCATAATCATGGCACATATCTTTAGCGATATTAAACGTTATTGCGTATGTTATTTCTTTCTGTCGTTGAGAGCCTTTCTGGTAAGGTGTCACACTGGCAAAGGCATCACAAATATTTGTTTGTTTTGGTTGACATCCAGATTTGACTTTGTATTCGTCGTAAAGAGCTTTGTGGTGCCGTTTTAAGTGATCAGACAAATTGGTGGTGTTTTGTGGCCAGAACTTTATGACACTTCATGCAAAGTACCTCTTTTTGGTCAACATCCTCCTTTTTGGAGCCGAAATAGTCCCAAATAGATTATTTCGACTTTCTTTTTGGTACGAAATCCTTTTTTTGCGGCGGATCCTCTTCGTCGCGCAGTTTTAGCAGTGAATGTTGGCTGTGAGCGGTGAGCAGCGGCACAGCGAACCAATCACTGTGCAGGCACGCGGAACGTGCATGTCACCCCAGCAACAAGCCATACAACAAACTCGTGTTTACTGTGTGCTACCCTGGTGCTACCATTCTCTTAATACACCATGGGCTACTACCCTTCACATCGCATGTTCCGGCGATGTGACTATCGCTCACGTCGATGTCGACGTCACGCCGCGTCGTCATGTCACGTCGATGTCAAAACAGAATATTGTTCAGCCCTAATTTTGAGTGACATGGCCATTATGGCCATACTGAAAGACTATTTTCACATCTTGTGAACTCAGTGTGAACAAGTGTATTCTATTACAAATATTGCGATTTCTGATTGATATCCGCTGCATCTCGTAGCCATGTGAACAGACAAATTGCTCGTTGTGTTATAGTGTGGTAAAAATGCAAGTAAAATTTACACATTTAGATTTTTCAATAAACTTCTAAAAGTCTGTTCATTACTCCACATGTACTTTTACTCTACCTTTTTAGAGCTTGAAACTTTTGAAGAGCCATCTTCTTCAGACAGACAAAGAAACTCAAATCCTCATGACTTCCAGCTACACCTGAGCCTGCGTTCTGCTCTTCTGCACAGTGCTGTCAGAGCGAGGGGGAGGGCTGGAGAAGGCTCTGAATCAGCAGGGGAGAGGGGCAAGCAGAGCCCAAATCTGCTGCTCACTCCGTGCTGCAATGAAGCACTTAAAGGTGGTGTTGAATTTCACACTTCTGCCCTGTCCAGTCCAGAATGGCCATTTCACTGAGGAAATTCAAAACCAGCCATGCAGTTAAGATCAGGCGACCCTTAATTACAGCTCAAGAAGCCCTTCACAGGGTGTTTATGAGCGGAAAATGAATTAATGATCAGTTCAGTGTGTATGGCAGTAGGGTGCTAAAGAGAAGGGCTGAATCTGTTGTGACCATGATCATGTTCTTCCCAAGCAGAAGGGATGCATCTGTGTGCTTTCAAGAAGATGCGTGCATGTATGGGTGTGTTCAAAAGAGAGAGAGAGCATATATATTACACAGAGAGAAGATAGACCCTTTCATAAGGAAGATTGGGTCTGATATCTGTTAGTACAAGAAAACACAATCACCTTGCTGGAGCAGCTGATGGAGTGACATGATAGAGGTGCATCCCTATGCCCACGGAGAAAACTAGAAAGCAACTAGAAAGCACTCACAAAGATCGCAGGATCTAATCAGGTTGGCAGAGAAGTTTATCAATCTGCCAGGTAACAAATCATTGACGATGATGATTTTTTTATTGATTTATTACAATTATTTGAATATACTTATTCTATAATATGTATGTTTATGTTATAAATAACATTTGTTTTTAATTATTTTTGGGACATAAATATCAAATATGTCAGAGTTATTCAACTGCCCTGACAAAGAAAAAAATCCTCATTAAAAACAAAAGCAAAACTTTATAATTACTTCTCGAATAAAAGTAAGCAATGAAGCACTTTTGTAAAAATACTACAAATATTTAAAATGTCTGTCAATTCAAAGTCATGTGGTGCAACCAACAAATTATATCACAGTAAGTTACTTAAAATATCATAGTCGCTTAAAATATCAAAGGTTATGGCAAGGTTAATTCAGGTTGTAATGTCACGTGGTGCAACCTGCCAAAAACACTTCTTAATATTAATGAATTAATAAACATTAAAACTAGGGCTGTACGATATTGGGAAAAAAACTGACATTGTGATATTTTGTTTTACTGAGACATACAATATATTGAAAACAGTTTCAACAGATGAATTGACTACCTATATTTGGAAAGATTTAATTTTTCTAGAAAGATTGGGGTGATATTGTAGAGGAGTGAATCTGCATAGAAAATAATTAACAAATTACAAGCATAAATACAATAGAACAAAGATACAAACGAAATAAACAGTGCTTTATGTTTTTCAGGCAAGTCTAACAGTATTCAGGTACAGATATTGAATAACCAAATTTAAAATAATATATATATATATATATATATATATATATATATATATATATATATAATTCATATTTGTTAAAGCTACAAAAGAGATTTCCTTTTTGTATTTTGTTGTTTGATAAACATTAATCACCATCCTGCGATGTGACAATCGCAGTTGTGCAGATCGTGATATCGATGCTAAAGCGATAGAACGTGTAGCCCTTATTAAAACAAAACATTAGGGGTGTAAGGATACACTAGTGTCACGATTCGATACAAATTGTGATACTGAACCTGATACGATACTTATTGGGATATTTTAAGCCAAAAATAAAGGAGAGGTTTTCTTTATTGTTAAAATAATATTATTGTTATTATATTATTATCAGGACTCACATTACATTATTATACATTATATTCAACATTAAAGTAGTTTAATGTAGTAATGTTACTGAAACTCCGTAAACTTTCATTTTTTCCCTACGCAGTAGCCTTGGATAAAACTCTATATTGACAATCATAATCGTTTACATCAATGATACATATCGTTGCACTTTTATATGGCAATATTTCGATATAACGATGTATCGTTACACCCCTACAAAACAGCCATTGGCTGCTTTACATGTCAGTCAAATAGCCTGCCAAACGTTATGCTGGCAAGTCATAATTCTGGCTAGAGGAGGTCCGATAGTAAAAAAGAGTGATAAGAGGATGGATGAAAGAAGCAGCCAGGACTGCAATCCAGCAAAGACAGAACAAAGCCATAAAGAGAAAGATGCTCTATGCCGCTATACAAAGTCTGAGATAGTCCCTGGAAAGCTTGTGAAAGGAAGAGGTTCAGCCAAGGGACAAAGTCTAGTTCAATTTTCCAGTTTCCAGTTTTCACACGGTGTACAGCTCCTCAGTAAAAATCTGCTTAAGTGCTAATAGTTACTCATGAGAACGTTCCCCATGGTCAACAAACCTCGTTCCCTTAATGAAAACACAATTAGCCAAACAATGCCCTTGTTAAATAAATTGCCCTGTCTAAATGAATGCCACCACAACAGCACTGAACACCCAGACAGCAACCCACACAAACAAAGTCTGCATGGAAAACAAAGCACAAAACACCTGAATATGAGCATTCACCTTTGTCTTTTGTTAAGACTCTTGTCAAATTTAAAACCGTACACACCAACAAGCCAGCGACACAGTTTAAATGCTCTAAATCATCCAACAAAATCTAAAAGGCAATTTGTAACTAATTTACATTTTGCCAAATCGGTGGCTAATTTGTATGAATTTGTACATCTTATTCATACGATTTGCTTGTGACTCAGTAATGGTTGTTTAGTGGTGGACCTTCATGCTTTTTTCCTAAAAAATCATGTTTTTCTACGATTCTCTTTGTACAAAGTCTAAATGAAATCGCCACCTCGTAATATAGTTGCTTTCCTGTGAGATTGTTGAAATCATCCCTAGATGAGATCTTCACTCGCGGTCATCTTTCATAGGGGCTTTGCAGGCACTGAATATTCCATGTGGAAAAAAAGGGAGGTTTTTTTGCCTGATTTAGAGGAACAGTCTCTGGAATAGTGGTGCATGATCGCTTTCACAGTCAAATCTCTTTAGCCTACACATATGACCTATAAAAACCAGTGCTAAAGAGAAAAAAAAAAAATCATACACAGCCTTTCAATCCCATTCAACCAGAGGAACGACACATTGGAGAGCCGTGTGATGCACAGAATAAATCCTCTTTCTTACCAGAGGCCGCCGACCAATTCAGTTCCATCATTGCTAAATCAGCTGCATGCATAATGGCCGCTTGAGATTACAAATGATTATGGTAAAAATAACAAAACTCTGGCCTGACCTTTAACCATCATCTGTGCGCTCTATTAGATGGGACGTCTGTCTCCGGGGCCGGCAAATCTGGGGCTTCTCTCTCTTTTATGAAGGCTCTTATTTTGGGAAAGATTAAAATTTGCTGTTAAAAAAAAGCAATTTCCAGCTCCAAACCACAAACTCCGCTGTGATGTGATGTTGCAGATGCGAGCCTTTCCCTCCCAACACGATTTCCACAATCTAAATTTATGGAGACGATGACAAGCGGGATTTTTATTCATACCATCCAGATCCATTCTACAGCTTAAGATAGAGGGTTTGAATAGGGTCATTTCACAAAAATGTGTGCGCCACGAACATTTACTATACAAACTGACAACATTTTAGCGGACATCCACCCAGCAAGGGAAAACGGGTAGCCTTAACCACCAGTATGAGATAAATCAATACATTTACAAAATACTAAACCACAAACTATCTGCGGCTACGCTGAATACTTGCAAGACTCAGCCAAATCCATAAACACTATAATTACAGCCTTTTATAGAAAAGTTAAAGTACATTTAGGTCAAAGTTCTGAGGGAGCCAGTTGCAGAGACGTTGGCGTAAGCCAGCTGAGAGACGCAGAAAACACTTGCCTTGCAAGATTTCTAAGCCAGACGCAATTACCAACAAGAGCAAACTATAATTTCAAACAAATCATGTCTGGAACGGCAAAACCAAGCATGTCTCTAATTGACTGATTCATCTGTAAACCACATGTACATCATTCTGAACAAGGGCTGACAGCACTAATAGATTTATATGTCTTGCCTTTACAGACTTAAAGGGATGTTCACCCAAAAATTAAAATTAGCCCATGATTTACTCACCCTCAAGTCATCCTAGGTGTTTATTAGGGTTGGGTATCGTTGTTTGAATTTTACCGATTCCGATTCTTATCGATTCCTAATTTCGATTCCAATAGGGTAAAAAAAACAATTAGAAAATATATATATATATATATATATATATATATATATATATATATATATATATATATATATATATATATATATATATATATATATATATATATATATATATATATATATATATATATATATATATATATATATATATATATTTGCAATTGCACAAATAAATACAATTGAACAAAGATGATTGAAATGAAAATTTTCAGGTAGGTACAGAAACTGTAATCAAATGTATAATAACACTGCACTTTATTGATCAAATATAGGCTATACATTACAAATATAGTTCAAAGTTATTCTGTCTAGAACAGCAAGTGAATTTTCTCGTCTTTTGATGTTTGATTAACGTTATCATATAGACAGCATCAAGAAAATCTGCTGTCAATGACATGATCAACTGTGTTTACGAGAGTATTTTGACATTTTTGTGTGTATTTGTCCATTCGCGTAGCCTAGAAATCTAGACGCACCCTAGTGGCAGCAAATCTAATTTGCAGCCAGGGTAGTCTAGCAACTCTCCATAGACTTACGAGCTGGAAAAACCCAACTCTGGTCAGACCAATCACATCGGGTATGGAGTCAGTGGGCGGGCTTAACATAATGATGGCACGGTTGCGGCGGTTCCACGTGCTACTTGTAAACAATGAAGCTGGCGAACGGCGGTCTTTCGAATCGGCTTTGGCTGCAATTATGGAAGACTTGGAGTTAAGCTTTTCTTTGAGAAAAGAACAAAGAACGGCACTGAAGTCATTCTTAAGAAAGGAAGATGTGTTCCGAGTTTTGCCAACCGGATACGGCGAAAGTTTAATCTATCAACTAGCTCCGCTTCACCTTCGTTGCTCTGGTTGGTTGTAGCACTATTCAATTGCGTGCAGAGGGAATTTGAAAGATAACCGTTTACACCGCCCCTCGGATTGAGCCCTGCCAATGGTGAGTTCCCAGACCCAACATCTTGGCGACATAACCGACTGTGCTTTTGACATTTTTGGTGTATTTGTCCATTCGCGTGCTGTGCAAAAAGACGAGGTAGAGAACGCAGTTCATTATCGCACACTATTTATTCACCAATGGAAGCCGCTCTGTGCGCACGTGTGTGAGTGTGTGTGTGTGTGTGTGTGTGTGTCTGCAGCACAGGAAACCGCGTGCGTGTGTGTATGTGCAGCGGTTAAAAATCAATAAAATGTGCACACAGTAACCGATAAGCGGAATCGAAATGCGCGTTTCTTATCGAATCACCGGTTCTGGGCAATTTGGAACCGGTTCTAAAATGGAACCGGTTCTCGATACCCATCCCTGTATATGACATTCTTCTTTCAGACTAATACAATCGGGAGTTATATTAAAAAATGTCCTGGCTCTTCCAAGCATTATAATAGCAGTGAATGGTTGTTTCTGTTTTGAAGTTCATAAAAGTGCATCTATCCATCATAAAAGTGCTCCACACGGCTCCGGGGGGTTAATAAAGGCTTTCTTAAGCAAAGCCATGCATTTATGTAAGAAAAATATCCATATTTAAACGTGATGCACTGGAACGCCAGTCTCTCGTGAACACGCATGCGACAGTTAGCGGAAGTTAGAGATTACAGTTTGAAATATGGATATTTTCCATTCACTGCCATTATAAAGCTTGGTAGAGCCAGGACATTTTTTAATATAACTCATATTATATTCGTCTGAAAGAAGAAAGCCATATACACCCAGGATGACTTGAGGGTGAGTAAATCATGGGCTAATTTTCATTTTTGGGTGAACTATCCCTTTAATAACAAGCAAAGAAAACAGCAGATATAATGCCGGACTCCATAATTTGCTCAGATGGAGGGAATTGCTTTGACTGAACAGTCTTTTGTTTGGAGACTGGTGGCTGGTACTGAGAGAGTACCGTGTGCACAGCACATTCCAGAGCCTCGGTCCAAAAAACAGCACATTTGTAAATGAGATCAGTAAAAAAAAAAAAAAAAAAAAATTAAAAGTGTGCTTGGGATATTTTTAGACCATTTCAGCACTAAAAGAATATTAAGAATCCCGCAGAGATAAAAGAAGGAGAACACTGTGATGACAGACAGTTGTATTCAAATTTCCAAGACCGGTCCAAATGGTCAACAATTTCTATCTCTAGAAGAATCTATACATTTCCATTTCTGAAAAGTACAGTTTCAATATTTCCTAACATTTTTTGGTTCCCCTTGCCTTTGGAATCTTATTTATGACCGACTGTGTCTGGTGCATTACGTAAGCTCAATTATGTTGTCTTTCATTGCGCAATGACAGACACGACGTGACGCTTACATGAGTTTTGTAATAGAAAATGCAACCTGGGTTGTAACCGTGTTCAGTCGTCATGCCTAAGATTCCTCATACCTGTCACTGCAAGGCAACACACTACAGATCACGACTCATGAAAGAAACGTGGGTGTGTGATCAGAGTGAAACTTCCAACCGGTCGAAACTGAAAATCTCCATATCATGCTATTCAAATCGATACGTAACTCAGACAAGAAATCCAACATATGTTGAAACACACTGTGAATGTGACGGGATTCTATTATTAACACACGTACCAGCGCTGCGTAGTAAGTAAAGCAGGTTAGCTTTTTTCAATCCTCTAAGGACGTTTCTTGAGAAACTATAAAAATAGGATTATTGTCTTCAAAGTAGCTCAGTATTTGAGCCACTTACAGCACCGTAAGCCGAGCAGGAGAAAATCCTGACTGGTGTAAAATTCAATTTTCATAATGCTTGGAAGTATGCAAGTACAGAGAGTCTGTTAAAAGGGAGATGGAAAGGAATACAGTGTCAAGAACCTGACCATAAATGTAGAAAATCCACAGCAACTCTAAATCACACGACGCTTCATGTTTACTTTGTGAATGAAAGAAACTATTTTAAGCAATCAGAGAGTGTATTAAATTAACTAAATCTTTCTTTGAGGCCAAACATTCTCAAATGATCTTTAACGGTGTCGTGAACTCAACTATTTAAGCATTTTCATTTGCCATCATAGATTTTGTTCTCGTGTTCTGTTGAGACTGACAGTGTGTGAATCAACTGTTTGGTTACCCATATTCTTCAAAATATCTTCTTTTGTGTTCAGCGGATACAGGTTTGGAACAACTTGATGACCAAATGTTAATTTTGGGGTGAACTATCCCTTTAAGGATCATCTAATCAAAACCCAATAGGCAGATGTTACTGAACTTTAACCCCTCTGCTAGAAGAAAGAAGAATGTGACTATAGTAACATACAATTTCAATAAAACAAAGATTTCTAGAGCAGAAATCCTAACAGAAAACATGAAATAAGGTCAACTTTTTCCATTGAGGATGTTTAAAGCATGTCATTAATTAAGTTGGGTTTTTGTTTACAGTGATCATAAGATTATTGGAGGGGGAGTCATAAAGTAAATGTTAAGTATGTTTGAGCTATTAAAACCGAACATGAGCATTAAACACCATTGAAGCCAATCACACTTCACACCAAGAGCCAAGTTTCATTCACTTCTTGCCATGCTAATTCATTCAAAGCTCTCTCGCCTCAGTGAATAACATTTATATACAAACAATAAACAACGATATAGATAATCATCCCTTAAGGCACTGGGTATATATGTCAGGGAAAGCTGTTGTTTTACAATGTGGCGCGTGCACACAACATAGAGAATGACAATGGGCATTCTCAGCAGCCATCATTTCATTCTTTCTCTAATATGATGCCTCAAAACAAACCCAAAGCAAAAGCGGCATTTAAACTGTACTATCAATCAACAGATGATCCTCACTCTTACACGAATGTGTCAAATCCAGCAACTTTAAGGAGGCGGTTGGGATCTCTATTGTGGCAAGAGCGGGTAGAGACAAAAGACGAGCGCGAGAGAGACAATCACTCAAAGTGCTCCTGTTTCTTTCTCCTTTTGCATTGCAACACAGCCTATACACTGATCCTCTCGATATGGAAGCAAACGCGTTACTGGCAACAGTTTTTGCTAGGAAAGCACACCGAGGCAACTTTAAGCGAGCCTTTATTACTCTAGTTGACGTTTTAGTGTGTTCTTCTTCTTACCTTGCAGTAACTCCTGACAGATCGGGCTTTAGGACGAGCAGAAAAACACGCTCTCTTTGCAGACTTGTGTTGGTAGGACGATACGTAGCGAATGTAAATCCGTCTCGGTGAGTTTGTGTCCGTCCGTGGGCCCAGGCTGCTGCTGCTCTCTCTAACCCTCGGTCTGTTCAACCTCTCGCTCTCTCAGCCAGCGCGAGTCAATGCACGGGTGACGTCACCGCTGCCATGGCACGGCGCGAGCGCGGAGGGAGGCGCGAGAGCTCTGGGGGTGCTGCTGCTGATGATAATGATGGAGGGTCTGCTCAAATATTGAAACACTTCTCGGTATATTAAACACTAATAAAGTATGGTAAAGTTTAGAAGGTTGTGGAAGTTAATACATGCACGAGAGCAGTGCCCTCATATAATACAAAGCAATGCATGTACATTGAAAGTTAAAGATGCATGCCTACTAGTGGCCTACTATTATATTTTACAATAAATAAAAAAAAGATCAGTAATGTAGTTGAAGGTTTAGACTGTTATGAATATTTAGATTTTGTCTGAAAATAAATCATAAAAGCGGTTTGTTTATATTAAAAATTGCATAGATGTAGGACATTTTTCTATAAACAAACCACTTTAATGACTAATAAATCATAAAAGAGATTTGTTTGTTTGTTTGTTTATATGAAAATCTTATAAATGAAGTGCCAAGGTGGGCCTTTTACCCCACACACGGGCAAAAGGCACAACTTATTTATAAAAATACTTTAGCTAAAATAATGTTTTAATAATGTCCAAGTTAATATTTTGTTGAAACTTTAGCAAAGTTTGTACTATTACAAATATAATAACAAATATATGTTGTTCAATAAATATACTGTCATTAAAATATGTTCATTTTAAAAATACAGAAACAAAATAATTTAAAAAGTAAAATCGATAATTTTTTGTTACATAAATCTACTACATATTGTGTATGTGTATGTATATATATATATATATATATATATATATATATATATATACATATATATATATATATATATATATATATACACACACACTGTAAAAAAAAAAATCTCAGTGAAAAAACGGTAATATTCCGGCAACTGGGGTGCCAGAAAAAATAACAGTAAAATAACAGAAAATAACCAACAAGTAAAATTACAGTTATTTTCTATAGTTCAAAATACAGTTTTATCTGTAATTGATATGATATTTTACGTAATTTATTGAACTTTTTAATGTAATAAAACATTAAATATCCGATCAAATTAGCACATAATCTGTCCGCGATCCCGCCAAGGATCAGCCAACTTTCACCTGTATCATCAAAAGTAGTTGTTAAAGGGATAGTTCACCCAAAAATGTATTTACTTACCGTCAAGTTGTTCCAAACCAGTATGAGGTTCTTTCTTGTTGAACACAAAATAAAATATTTTGAAAAATGTTGGTAACCAGACAGTTGACAGTAGCCATCGACTTCCAAAAGTCAATGTCAAAACATCAACGTTTGTTTACATTCTTCAAAACATCTTCTTTTGTGAAGAAAGAAACTCATACAGGTCTGGAACAACTTGGGGGTGAGTAAATAAATGATGACAAAATATTCATTTTTGGTTGAACTATCCCTATAAGAAAAGTGCTGAGCTTTTTTTTTGCCATCTAGTGGTTTAAAAGAGAATTGTGTCTTTGGCCCTGGGAAGAACCACAGAAGAACCATTCTGTGAAAGAGCCTTTCAGTGAACATTTCTTAAAGAACTTTTTATAATCATCAAAAAAAACAAAAAACACTAAAGAACCTTTTGTGCAAAGGAAAGATTCTTAATTTCTTAATTAATTTCTTCATGATACAATATAGCCAACCAATTAAGAACCTTTATTTTTAAGAATATACATTTCACCACACAAAATGGTGAAATGTGGTGACATTGACAGGCTATATCCTTCTACTATTTCCCTTCTAGCTTTTAGTGAACGCTGTAAATGTTTTCAGCAATGTATGCACTGTTGCACTGAACATTTGTATTCATAGAACTATCGTGTCTGCTGCCAAAACCTGACGGGAACTGCAGACTACACTGTAGTAAAATGTCATCCCATCGTAGTCACTTGAAAGAATGAGTAAGTCTGATTCACCACTGAGGTTTTTATATTTTCAGGAGATGGGGGTAAAAAACACACAGATATATTGGATTTTGATGAGAGTTTCTCTCAGGCTGGAGAAAAACGTTTTATTGGCTCAATAATTGACTGCAATGCAATGACCAAAAGTGCTTTCATCTGAGTGCTGTGGCAGTTTAATCATGCATCTTCCACCATGTATAAAAGTGTTGTTGTGAAAATGCAAGAAATTGGCTAAGAGAGAGACAGAGTTCATCACATTTTGCAATGGGGCTATAATATATATGTAATAATAGTGCAAAGGATGGGCAATTTAGGGAACTACCTGAAACTATAGTAATGTAATATCCAGTGTAAATGCAGTGCAAGCGGGACTCGAACCCTGGTCCGCCGTCATGAGAGTCGGAAACTTTAACAAGGGATGCTAAAGGCTGCAACCTCTAATGTCAGTCGCTAGAGTGTACCTTGAGTTAAGAGGAGTGAGGTTTACTCGTCAAGCAACTACTAGCTGGCCTCCGTTACACTCACCCCCCTAAACCTCACTCCCATCCGGGTCACGGCACCAATGTAACCCCCTAAACCAATGTGAGAATCGGACGCTCTAACAATGAGGCTAAAGACTGCAACCTCTAGCGTCAGTCGCTAGAGCGTCTCTTGAGATCAGAGGAGTGAGGTTTACTCGCACAGCAACTACTAGCTGGCCTCCGTTACACTCACCCCCCTAAACCTCACTCCCATCCGGGTCACGGCACCAATGTAACCCCCTAAACCAATGTGAGAATCGGACGCTCTAACAATGAGGCTAAAGACTGCAACCTCTAGCGTCAGTCGCTAGAGCGTCTCTTGAGATCAGAGGAGTGAGGTGTACTCGAACAGCAACTACTGGCTGGCCTCCGTTACACTCACCCCCCTAAACCTCACTCCCATCCGGGTCACGGCACCAATGTAACCCCCAAAACCAATGTGAGAATCGGACGCTCTAACAATGAGGCTAAAGACTGCAACCTCTAGCGTCAGTCGCTAGAGCGTCTCTTGAGATCAGAGGAGTGAGGTTTACTCGCACAGTAACTACTCGCTGGCCTCCGTTACACTCACCCCCCTACACCTCACTCCAATCCGGGTCACGGCACCAATGTAACCCCCTAAACCAATGTGAGAATCGGACGCTCTAACAATGAGGCTAAAGACTGCAACCTCTAGCGTCAGTCGCTAGAGCGTCTCTTGAGATCAGAGGAGTGAGGTTTACTCGCACAGCAACTACTAGCTGGCCTCCGTTACACTCACCCCCCTAAACCTCACTCCCATCCGGGTCACGGCACCAATGTAACCCCCTAAACCAATGTGAGAATCGGACGCTCTAACAATGAGGCTAAAGACTGCAACCTCTAGCGTCAGTCGCTAGAGCGTCTCTTGAGATCAGAGGAGTGAGGTTTACTCGCACAGCAACTACTAGCTGGCCTCCGTTACACTCACCCCCCTAAACCTCACTCCCATCCGGGTCACGGCACCAACGTAACCCCCTAAACCAATTTGAGAATCGGACGCTCTAACAATGAGGCTAAAGACTGCAACCTCTAGCGTCAGTCGCTAGAGCGTCTCTTGAGATCAGAGGAGTGAGGTTTACTCGCACAGCAACTACTAGCTGGCCTCCGTTACACTCACCCCCCTAAACCTCACTCCCATCCGGGTCACGGCACCAATGTAACCCCCTAAACCAATGTGAGAATCGGACGCTCTAACAATGAGGCTAAAGACTGCAACCTCTAGCGTCAGTCGCTAGAGCGTCTCTTGAGATCAGAGGAGTGAGGTTTACTCGCACAGCAACTACTAGCTGGCTCCGTTACACTCACCCCCCTAAACCTCACTCCCATCCGGGTCACGGCACCAATGTAACCCCCTAAACCAATGTGAGAATCGGACGCTCTAACAATGAGGCTAAAGACTGCAACCTCTAGTGTCAGTCGCTAGAGCGTCTCTTGAGATCAGAGGAGTGAGGTTTACTCGCACAGCAACTACTAGCAGGCCTCTGTTACACAAGGAACTAATACTAGAGTCACACAACTTCATAAGGCTGGTTCTGTTGGGTTATGACCCAAAAATGAGTCACTTGTGTAAAATTACCTGCCATTAGTAGAATCAAGTCAAATTAAGCAGATGTCAACATGGATAAATCACTGGACATGTCTAAAACACAATATGGATTATCTAAACCAATATGCAGCATCTGTGTTTGTCCCATGAACTGAGCCAATCTGCTGTGTTTTGTATTCTCACAACCAGGCATCATGCCTAATCCTGCGTTTGAGGAACATTGTTATCCTCTGCATGTTACCGACTGAAAACACGGAGAACGGCATGTTCCAATCATGGATTTGTGCCTGGCACGTTCTGATTTCAGATGGAAAAACTGCACTAAAAAATATTTAAGCCTCACTTTAAGAAGTTTTAACAATAAACTTAATGTGACATTAATGTCACACATGTTTGTTACATAAATGAAACGGGTAAGAAACAGGAAAGATTTCTATACTCAATAAAACATGGCATAGATTATTATTAACTATTTGCATCTTATTTTATTTAAATAATCATATTTTCAGAATGCATTTATTCAAATAGCTTAGAATCAGGGTAAATATTAATTGGGAAAACAATTACATTTATTCAGTTAACAAATATGAACATAATATAACTAGCTGTGGAACAAGCAATATTCAGTTACTCAGATCCAAACAATTTGTAATTATTGATGATAATATATATAAATATAAACCTGATTATTGTGTTTTAAATCACATTCAGTTTATTAGTAAATCTTGCCTGTTTCATTTATGTATGACTGACAAATATGCATTGCATTAAGTTATTTGGTTTGTTGGTCCCACTTTATGTTAGGTGTCATTGGCCCGCTTTCACAGACAGGGCTTAGATTAAGCCAGGTTTAGGCCTTTAGGGCCAATAGCTTTTATAAACGTGTCTTAGAAAAAGCATTACTGGTGTGAATCTTGTGACAAAACAATGCCACTGACATATTTTTGAGACTGACATATATCAGAGCAAGTTGCTTTCAGTTAAAACAACTCAAACATGCATTTTAGTCTGGGACAATCTTAAACCTGGTCTATGAAACCGGGGGTTTAACTACTAACATTTAAATGAATATTTTGATACAACTGAATCATTTGATGATCATTTCAATGCACTTATTGTGTACACACATGTTCTTACATTGCACTTACATAAAAAAATATGTAATGTAATCACAGCTGTAAATAATTTTGTTAAATCTAACCTTACACTTTAACTCAACCTTAAACCTACCCATATCAAACCTGTCCCTAACCTTAACTGTATCCCACCTCAATAATAGCAAAAGTGTTTTGCAATACAACATGAACACAATAACATTGTACTTATTTTTTACGCCTAATATAAATTAAAATACATGAAACTTAAATTTTGGTGACCACCTGGCAAATATGCTGTTGGGATTCTGTGTGCTGCCAAAACAACGCCGACCCAGTCATGTATTCTTTGAGACCCCTTAAGGTGTGCTGTGGTATCTGGCACCAAGATGTTAGCAGCAGGTCCTTCAAGTCCGATAGTTTGCGTGGTGGAACCCCAACGTGTTGGTCCAGCACATCCCACAGATGCTCAGTTGGATTGAGATCTGGGGAATTTGGAGGCCAGGTGCAACACCTTGAACTCTTCATCATGTTCCTCAAACCATTCCTGAACAATGTGTGCATGTGTGGCAGGGTGCATTATCATAGTATTGGAACACCATTGTTTGGGAGTGTACCTGGTCTGCAACAATGTTTATGTAGGTGGCATGTGTCAAATATACGTCCACATGAATGGCCGGACCCAGGGTTTCCCAGCAGATCATTGCCCAGAGCATCACACGCACTCCACCGGCTTGTCGTCGTCCTGCAGTGCATGGTGCATCGCTTCCCCAGTTAAACTTTGCACACTTACATGGCCGTCCATGTGATGTATAAGAAAAAGGGACTCATCACACTCGATCTTCCACTGGTCCAGTTCCGACATTCGCATGCCCATCATAGGTGCTTTCGACAGTGGACAGAGGTCATCATAGGGATTAAACGTGTGAATCACTGTGTGTTGTGACACATCCCTCCCATAACATTACAATTTTGTGTGACTTGTGCCTCAGCCTTCTGTTGTCGTGGACCAGATAGAATTGCCTTCTCTGCTCTCATGCATCGATGAGCCTTTGGCACCCAACACCCTGTCGCCAGATTGTGGTTTGTCCCGCGTTGGACACTGTATATTCTAATCACTGCTGACCAACAGCAACTCACAAGCCCTGCCGTTTCAGAGATACTGTCTCCCAGTCGCCTTGCCATAAAAATTTGGCCCTTGTCAAAGTCGCTCAGATGTTTATTCCTGCCCATTTCCACTGCATCCAACATGCTGATTGCAAGAAATTATTGCTTACCATCTGCCTTGTTAGGAGGTGATCAACGATATTTGCTTTACCTGTGACAGGTCGCTTTGGCTCATCAGTGTATATAGCCCATATTCTGTACGTATAGAATTCCCTAAATTTGCCAAAACGTGTAGTATAACTCAAAGCAAACTGCACTGAATACTGTGGACTCAACAAGATCTTCCATTTCCTGTCTGACAGATTAATCCTAATTACAGCTGTTTTATGTATATGAATTACATTTTTACACCATTATTGCATGTTAATATTTTGCATAATCATGAGGCCATGTTGCTTTTTTTAAACAATTATTGTTGCATACCTACTCACTATTTTAAAAAAGAAATAGCATGCAGTGTGCAGTCTTCAGCAAGTAAGGTAATATTCCATTCTAAACATGAATATAACTATGCTTCATCAGCAGGGCACAGCTGCATCTGAGCTACTACAGCCTTGCGCATCGTATTTATTAAACTAGCCTGCATAAACAGGTTACTGTATATGCTGTTTCAGCAAATATTGGTGAGCCCAAGAACACTAATGGTAAGCTGAATATAATAACTACTCAGTTTTTAGAGACTTTCAGAGAAACCGCTAAGAAAAAAAGAAAATAAGGCACTGTCATAAGGCACTGTCATGTCACAGTCATGATTAATTCTGCCTGCATGACCTCCTTAATACAGTAGCCTAACAATTACTGGCACACACACACACACACACACACACACACACACACACACACACACACACACACACACACACACACACACACACACACACAGTAGTGCAGTGTTTGATGGCCATTTTCAAGTGGTGGTTGATTATGATTTCACTTTTTTAACTTTAGTTTGTATGTAATGTTGCTATTTAAGCATATATATATACACTCACCTAAAGGATTATTAGGAACACCAGTTCAATTTCTCATTAATGCAATTATCTAATCAACCAATCACATGGCAGTTGCTTCAATGCATTTAGGGGTGTGGTCCTGGTCAAGACAATCTCCTGAACTCCAAACTGAATGTCAGAATGGGAAAGAAAGGTGATTTAAGCAATTTTGAGCATGGCATGGTTGTTGGTGCCAGATGGGCCGGTCTGAGTATTTCACAATCTGCTCAGTTACTGGGATTTTCACGCACAACCATTTCTAGGGTTTACAAATAATGGTGTGAAAAGGGAAAAACATCCAGTATGCGGCAGTCCTGTGGGCGAAAATGCCTTGTTGATGCTAGAGGTCAGAGTAAAATGGGCCGACTGATTCAAGCTGATAGAAGAGCAACTTTGACTGAAATAACTGTTACAACCGAGGTATGCAGCAAAGCATTTGTGAAGCCACAACACGCACAACCTTGAGGCGGATGGTATACAACAGCAGAAGACCCCACCGGGTACCACTCATCTCCACTACAAATAGGTAAAAGAGGCTACAATTTGCACGAGCTCACCAAAATTGGACAGTTGAAGACTGGAAAAATGTTGCCTGGTCTGATGAGATTTCTCGATTTCTGTTGAGACATTCAGATGGTAGAGTCAGAATTTGGCGTAAACAGAATGAGAACATGGATCCGTCATGCCTTGTTACCACTGTGCAGGCTGCTGGTGGTGTTGTAATGGTGTGGGGGATGTTTTCTTGGCACACTTTAGGCCCCTAAGTGCCAATTTGGCATCGTTTAAATGCCACGGCCTACATGAGCATTGTTTCTGACCATGTCCATCCCTTTATGACCACCATGTACCCATCCTCTGATGGCTACTTCCAGCAGGATAATGCACCATGTCACAAAGCTCAAATCATTTCAAATTGGTTTCTTGAACATGACAATGAGTTCACTGTACTAAAATGGCCCCCACAGTCACCAGATCTCAACCCAATAGAGCATCTTTGGGATGTGGTGGAACGGGAGCTTCGTGCCCTGGATGTGCATCCCACAAATCTCCATCAACTGCAAGATGCTATCCTATCAATATGGGCCAACATTTCTAAAGAATGCTTTCAGCACCTTGTTGAATCAATGCCACGTAGAATTAAGGCAGTTCTGAAGGCGAAAGGGGGTCAAACACAGTATTAGTATGGTGTTCCTAATAATCCTTTAGGTGAATATATATATATATATATATATATATATATATATATATATATATATATATATATATATATATATATATATATATATATATATATATATATATATACAGTATATATATATATATATATATATATATATATATATATATATATATATATATATATATATATATATATATATATACATATATATATATATATATATATATAGGCCTACACTCACAAATCACTATTATATAAAGTGCTCACTTCGTCAGGCATTTAACACTTTCACAAAATGGAAACCGATGATCATCCGATGCTGACAAGCAAGTGAGCCGGAAGTTTATTTCCCTGGCAGCTGCAGTCGGAGCACAGGAATTGATCCGTCTGATTTATCTGTTGCATATTGTTTACTTCAGCCATTCCATGATCTAAGACCTTAAATGAGTAGGAATTATGATATCCGTAGCTTTGTGGAAAACAATAAAGCCAATTGATGAGTACTATATAGCTTCATTAAATCCCAATAGGGGTGCTCCGATTGATCGGCCACCAATCGCTATCTACTGATAATCTCTTTGGGAAGTTTGATAGGTGGTAACCTATATATAAAGGCCAACCTCATAAACCGATCTCATGTTGATGACGCATAAATATGCGCGGCTGCCGTGAAAGGTACGGCATGACATGCATGTCTCAATCTCCGCCCGACACGGGTAAAATAATTATAATGTTGAAGGTGAGGTACAATTCATATTTCTTTATTAAATAACTTAAAACTTTCTGTGAGACGTAATTTTACAAACAGCGTGAGGGAATCACCGGATGCTCACACAAACTTCTTAAATGGTCAAATACACGCAAAAAAATGTACAGAATTACCGTCTTGATGAGTATGTAAACACAGTCAGGTTTGTCTTAAAGGAACACTGCAACGTTTTGAGACTTTATCTTATTCACAGTATCCCCCAGAGTCAGATAAGTCCATACATATCATTCTCATCTCGTGTGCCATAACTCTGACACACCCACCACTAGCCTAGCTTAGCACAAAGACTGGAGGTAAACGGCTCCAGCCTACTGCTCAATAAGTGAATAGGAAAATGTTGCCGTTATTTTGTCACTTATTGAGCAGTAGGCTAGCTGGAGCCGTTTACCTCCAGTCTTTATGCTAAGCTAGGCTAGCGGTGGGTGCGACAGACAGAGTTATGGCACGCACGGAGATGAGAATGGTATATATGGACTTATCTAACACTGGGGGATACAGTGAATAAGATAAAGTCCCAAAAAGTCGGTGTGTTACTTTAAGAAATTGTAAACAGTTGTGTAACAGTATATTGGATCTGTGCAGCTCGGCCTGACTGAGCAACCAACTAGAGAAGTGAGTTTCATCCTGAATCTGCTTGAGTTTGATCTTTTATTTGTGGATTCTGATAATATTTTCCACTCTTAAACCATTTGTTTTTACTCTGCTCTCTTTTCTTCTCTTCTATCAGGTCACTCAAACTTTCACTGATTATGTAAAGATCAGTAACACACTTGATTATCTTGACTACAGTTTGGTCCTTCCTGTATTTGATGAACATGACGCCTCTGTCTATGCTTTAACACAATTACCCAGCAGCCCCTCTAACAATCTCAACTCCTCCACCATCAAATTTTCAGCTACACACCATTCAGACAGGACTTCTGACAGGGAGGAAACATGTGACTACACAACTGTTAGACCATAAAAGACTGTGGACATTCAAGGACATCAGGTTGATTAACAGTCAAACCTGAATCATGCCAAACCTAAGAAAGCAACTCCTTGAAATATGTGTCGTGGATAAATCAGTATCAGAGACTGTTGACATATGCTTGGTTACATTTATGACCGACTTTATTTCATATCAACAAATCCTTCAGAATTACAGAACAAGAAACCAAACAAAATACATAGTGAAGAATTGGAGAAGTGGAGAAAGGAAATGTTGCATTAATATTAATGCTTAGTAGTCGGCACGTTATTACAACCCGCCAATATTCGGCCCTCACACTCCAATCATATTTTCTGACACCACTTCTATTTTAAATAATGGATGCATTATTAGCGCAATTTTGCAAATTTCACTTAGATAAAAAATCTCACATGCAGTTCTCAAAATGTAAAATGTTTATTTGTGTGTAAAATTAAGATGTATATAGGTCACATAATGTTTCCCATCAGACCCAAATAAATTAAACTTGAGCTAAGTTTGGACCAGTTTGTCTCACCAATGGTTAGTCAAGCCTTTTGATAAATTTTTCTGATGAGATGCTTGGTCACTGCAGACTGGGCTTTCAGATCCTTACTGTGTTCAGCTCTGAACTGGCAAGCAATTCCAGCTGCGGTGTTTAACTGATTCCCCATTGAAAGTCTCTGCATTTTCCTCTCCTCTCATGCAGTTGTCTTATGTTTTTTGGGGTTCTTGAATGTAATAGTGTCTTTGTAAATCTCCACAATTCAATCACAGATTTTAAACAGACAACTTCTCTTGCAATGGCTGAAAGGTCATCCCTTTGGCTTTCATCTGGACTACCTGTTGTCGTAGGGCTTACCATCTTGCAAAGTAAGTGAACATTGGAAAGTTTGGTGCAGTGCCAATTAAACAGTTCGCCAGATAATTAAATAAAATTAGCATCAGGTGCGAAATTAACACCAATAACTTGGAGGTATCTGAGGCCATGTCCACACTAATATATTTTTCTCTCAGTTTTGGCCTTCCGTCCACACTGAGACAGTGTTTTAAAGGGTTCATGAATTGAGAAATCAACTTTCCCTTTTGATATATAAAAGGTCATGGTAATATAAGAATATCCTGTAAGTTTCAGAGCTGAAAACTTCCTTGTTAGTCAAAGAAAAGCTTTTATAGACACCAGGCCCAGCAAACGATTGATTTCAGAATATGCCACACCTTGACGTCATCGTGTGGTGAAGCACCGCCTTAACAGAAAAAGAAAAACGCCTGATTCTGTAGCCTCGCCTACCGACTCGTGCCACTAACTTGACAGCTAAGAGCAGTGTCACAGGTCGGGGCGGGCCAAACCAGACTGCACCCACCCCTGGAAACCCGGGAACCACCCCGAGGAACGTGTCAAGGACCAGACAGACAAGGGAATAAAATACAGTTTATTTATTATTGTTAAAAGGTCGATGAATTGGATAAGTCCTAATTAAAATCTTCTTCTTGCCACCAGGACAGTTCAAGAGTCTACCGACCTCCCGGGACGGGAGGGGAGGGACGTTCGTGGCGGACCGGAGGGGAATCGGGGGGGAATCCCCGCGCCGTCCAGGTAGGTCACAGGGTAAGTATTCCTCTACGGGACTCAAGAGGGGAGGCCGTGGTCAGACGAACCCCATTCAGACTGGAACCAGGTAAGTATGCCGATGCGAGGGCGAAGCGAGTCACTGGGGTTACTCCGGAGGGAGGTACTCAGAGGTGGGGGCAAGCGAGCCACTCTCTTCTTCTTCTGAGCAGGGTAAAGGCTTCCAAATAGGGCGTGTGGGGACCACCAGGCGGGGGGGACACTTTGAGCGGGGCGCTCACGTCAGCTGAACACTGGGACAGACACAGCACAGTTTCGACGGTTCAACAATATGTGAAGCTTTTCAACTGATATACCTTCTCTCCTTTCAAACGGGGTCAAGACTTCCAATAGGGGCGTGTGGAGACCACCAGGCGGGCAGGACACTTTGGACGGAACACTCGACCACCAGGCGGGGAGGACACTTTGGACGGAACACTCCACTTCCGCTGAGCACTGGAACAGTATAGCAAAGTCTCAACGGTTCAACAGTATGGGAAGCTTTTCAACTGATATACCTTCTCTCCTTTTGAACAGGGTAAAGGCTTCCAATAGGGGCGTGTGGAGACCACCAGGCGGGAAGGACACTTTGGGCGGAACACTCGACCACCAGGCGGGGAGGACACTTTGGGCGGAGCACTCCACTTCAGCTGAGCACTGGAACAGTACAGCAAGGTCTCAACGGTTCAACAGTGTGTGAAGCTTTGCAACTGATATACCTTCCCTCCTTTGAACAGGATCAAGGCTTCCAATAAGGGCGTGTGGAGACCACCAGGCGGGGAGGACACTTAGAGCGGGGCGCTCGCGTCGGCTGAACACTGGGATAGACACAGCACAGTTTCAACGGTTCAACAGTACATGAAGCTTGCAACTGATATACCTTTTCTTCTTCTGAACAGGGTCAAGGCTTCCAATAGGGGCGTGTGGAGACCACCAGGCGGGGAGGACACTTTGAGCGGGACGCTCACTTCGGCTGAGCACTAGAACAGACAGCACAGTTTCAACAGTACATGATATATGAAGCACTCAGCACTAGCGGGGCCGGGTCTTTTCAAGCCGGAAGTTGGGCAGTTGCTTTATCAAGACCCTTCGTTAGAGACAGCGGGTGGAAGACTGTAGGAGAGGAGTGCACGGCAGACTTCTATTACTTCTCCACACACAAATTTCACTTCACAGCACAAACCGTGTAAATCTTCACTTCAGGCACTGCAATTCCACTCGCACACCGTGCATTCGGGCCAGCACTCACCCACCGGTCTTTTCTCCCACCAGATCGGATCTCGTCCTCGAGCAGGGCTTGACTTTGCTCCGGGAAAGCAGAAGAATGATGCAGCGATCACCACATTCGGCAAGGAGAGGACAGAAGTTGGAGACAGATCATTAATTCACTCGGTGTAATGTTCACTCGTGCCAAACGTTTTCCAAACTCTCCACACCACTTCAGTGTTAGTGCATATAAACAACGGATCAAATACTCATCACTTGCGTCTTTCTCACTACGGACGATATTCCTCAAGTCTTCGCTGCCAAATACTTCACTCCTTCCTTCCTCTTCCCCAACTCCAATCTTCCCCACTCCACAGCCCAGCCTCAAATAAAAGAGCAACCCGCTGACAAACACAGCATCATACGGGAGGAGAACCACGCAACAGTCTGTTTTCTCTCTGTTTTTAAAGCCTCATCTCAATAGGTGTCCCTCTCACAGCGTTCTCTATAATTGCCCCACACCTGCTGTCACTCAGGCAATCAGCCCCGCTGCCATGGCAACAGATTCACAGGGCATAGACCGGAGGTTCACTGGAAAATCCTGCAACAGTATTCACCAGGATCTTAGTCCCGTTCGGTTTGTTTTGTCACCCCGTGACAGCAGCATAGAGCTAAACCGCATTGAATTTCTAAGCAGCAAACATACCACATAAGCTTCATTCGGATTCCAATATTATGAATGCATGGATGAACTTTATTTTGAATGAATATCCAGCTCACATGGGGAAGACATTGCACGTATGTTCATTTAAACACGGATTCGTTTGTAAACGAGAGATTGGATTTGCAGACAGGATGAGATTACATGAACGAATGAAGCAACACACTAATGTGAGTGAAAAATGTTTTTTATATGTGATAGTATTGCATTGTTACAGATAGTGTTGATTATGTGTACATGTCTAACTGAACATACCTTAGCGCGCAGTCAAAGGCTGGAGAATCCTTTATTTTTGGTGTTGTGGTTCATTACTGTCTTGATGTGCGTTGTTCACTCTCTTGACTTGATATTTGAAGGGTGCGCAAAGTTTGCGGTTATATTCATCGATCGGGCGGGCCAAGTAACGTTAAGAAAAAAATTGCCAATCATTCCAATCAATTGCGGGTGGGTGAGAGATAAATCATTGTGTTTGTTTGATAAAGACATTTTGCGAGCCCTGGCTGTGGGCTGGGCGATTCATTCCGGTTGCCATGTGCCACACGCTGTCACTGACAGGGGGAGCAGAAGCTCACTAAATATGCAAATCTTATCCAATCCTAGCCATGGGCATTTACTTCCAAGTCTTCAGTGCGGCACGCCCATCAAAACTGAGCGTGTCTTGAGAGAGGCTCAAAACCAGGGCAGAAAATAGCCATATTACTTATTCATTATGATGTTTTTGAGTGTAAAAACCACACGAACGCAATAAATTGACCTCAGACAACAGTATAAAAAATTAAAAAGCCAGTTCATGACCCCTTTAAGCCAACGAAAAAGTAGCTTTTTGAAAACGCTCTCCAAAGTGGATCAATTTGAAAATGCTGACTTTGCGTCGTAGTGTGGACTGTGAAAACGGAGGAATTTGAAAACAATGACGCATGTTTAATCATGTGATGCATATTGTACCAATAGGTATTCATGTTTATACCGCTATTGTGCCAGTTGTATGCTATGTATAAAATATGTTTCATATCACAGTCCTGCAAAGATGATACAAAATGTACTCGCAATTGCTGTCCTGTGGCAAAACTTAACAGCAGTTGCCTTTTAGACCAAACATATAATGGTGAGGGAGTGGGATCCTGGATGCATCAGTGAAAGGTCAGATATTTTGCTTAATAAAATTATCCTGCCAGAAGAATTGTGAGATAACCTGATAATATCTTGTTCTGTATGTCATCTTGGTGAGATTTTATGAGGTTTAACGCATGCACAGTAAGGTGAATTTAGCATTTCCCGACGTTTCAGTGTGGACAAGAAACTTTTGGAAAACACTTGATAACGCTAGTGTGGACGGAGAGCGTTTTAAAATGAAAACGTCGTTTTCAAATGTATCCGGATTAATGTAGACAGCTGAAAGTGTTCTCTAACTTTGACCAGAGTTCTTTTTCAATAAAGATAATAAAGGTTAATGAAGGCCTTCTGAAGCAAAGCAATGCGTTCGTGTAAGAAAAATATCCATATTTTAAACTAAAATAACTAGCTTCCGGCAGACGGCCTACGCAAGTCGACTTACGGCAAAAGATTTTGAACAAGATTTTGTTCATTTTGAACAAATCTTTAATATGACTCGGGATTAACGAGCAGTCTCGGAGAGTGATTCATTCATTTTGTGTTGAAAATTGACAATGCGCAACATCCCATAGGTTCTGTATAGGAAACAGAATTAATTAGTTCACGTCTCGAGTCTTCTGGTTCGAGTCCGAGTCGTTCATTTATCCCATGACAGCCCCACAGAGGCTATGCTGTCTGTGCCGGAAAGAGAAATGATTAGGTCACCTCTCGAGTCGTTTGTTCTTTTGTCACGTGACGTGACAGCTGTATTGGATACAGAATTAGTTAATAATTCCCAAAATTCCTTACAAACAAGCGCATAGTCAGTTTTTTTTACTCGTACAGTTACATGATGTGTTTCTGGTCTCAGATTGTAGCTTTTTTTTGTCCGGTATAGACTGTATAGATCAGTTTATGGGGATGTCACAGGATGAACGAACAACTAGATCAGGTGAGGTAAACTGACTGAAATAGCCTGAATGAAGACCCATAAGCAATGAATTTATCATTTTTGTGTCTCATAATTTGTCCTTGCATTGCATTTTTTTTTCCTTATTTTAAATGTGATCAACGTCACGTAAGTTGATGTGTTGGGGGATTTGACTATAAGTAACATTTTAATTATATTCTGCTGAAAGGAACAAAATGACTCAAAAAAAGATTTGTTCATTATGATGAATGAGATTCAAAAATGACCCGAACTTGGATGTAGGAGTACGCGGTTCAAATAAATAGGGCTCTCAAAAAATTCTCGTTTTAGACTTCGAATTCATGACCGGTGTTTTGTTTTGCTCTATCCTCTGCAGTTCCACGTTCATCAATATGTCATGCATCAGTACTCTTTCGCCGTAAATCGATGCGTACGGCCGTCTGCCAGAAGCTAGTTATTTTAGTTTATAAAATTTTAAATATGGATATTTTTTCTCACACAGATGCATCATTTCGTTTCAGAAGGCCTTTATTAACCCCCTGGAGACGTGTGGAGCACTTTTATGATAGATAAATGCGCTTTTATTCAAAACAGGAACAGCCATTCACTACCATTACAAAGCTTGGAAGAGCCAGGACATTTTTTAATATAACTCTGATTATATTCATCTAAAAAAGAAGAATGTCATATACAACTAGGATGACTTGAGGGTGAGTAAATCATGGGCTAATTTTCATTTTTGGATAAACTACTCCTTTAACTTATGAAATATACTTAAAAAAAACAGCCATTCTACTCCTGTTAGAATAACTTCAAATAAGACTAAGACTTTGAAATTTAGGAAATTGTGTGTTCTCTAATTTTGATCTCCCCTTACATAGTCACATATTGCAGTGTTTTTTCAAGTCTGTTTGATGGCCATTTTAATGATCTTGTGACAGCCTAAGTTTACCAACAAAGAATGACAATGACTCGACCTCAAATAGAAAATCAATTTCAATAATAGAAGTGGTTTGGATGTTGCCGTTCCTCTAATGGGAAGACAACAAAGTAATTGAGGTCAATTATCCAGTGTTTTCTCTGTGCAATGAATTATTGGGCTGTGCACAGAAGCAAAGTAATTCAAGCGACAAAATTAACTGATTAATGGGATCATTTGCAGATTAGGAAAAAGAGCATTTCTCACAATTAAGACCCATTAAATGCAGTCATAATTAATAGTTTCGAAAGAATTTTCTCTTTAAATGTTTGGCTAGTGGTTACCTATATCTACAGGTGCATAATCATGACTGTTAAAAGCAAGTGGAGATCTTCTACGAAATGCACAACATCCCTTTTCATGGAAAGAAAAGGTGACAGGATCAGTTAGGCTACACTTGCTCTGCATCAACACAAATTAATTTTCATCATAATGAGTGTTTCCATTAATCATGAACTCGGTGTGCATTGATAAAAGCTACTCTCACGCAGCAAGGGGATTATGGGAATTGAGGAGAATATTAAAAGAGATTGGAGTCCAGTCAACATTAAGTGGGAAAAGTAAAAAAGACAAACACTATCATGGAGAATAAGACTAGAGATGAGATTTGCAGGCTGTTGAAAGCTACATATTTCACTTGGTTAAATGAGCAGGGAAATAAAGATACAAATATCGAATCAACGTACCCATCTATTTACATGGCATGGGCCATTGTTTTTATGTTTGAGCTCCCCCAAGTGATTGATGATGGTATTACAGTGTGCAATTACGCCAACAGAGGGAGCTTTCAGTTGTGACCACCACAGACACTGTTTTGAAAGGTTTCTACCCATTTACACATTTAGTGGCAAATGTGCTTTATTTTATGTGTCTCAGATAATGTGTCTTTGTTGTGTGATATTTTGTTAAGCTGTGCTGTAGTCTAATAAATAGACTGGACTTACTGAAACAAAACCAGCCTTGTCTGTAACAGTTGATAACCCATGTTCATATCCAGTTCGGACAAAGCAATCAAATTATGTGTTTTAGATAATGTTGAAGAATTAAAGACCAAAAATGTAATTATGCAATGCCAGTGTTTTGAATTCATGAATTCACATGCTTCTTGTTATCCTGGGGTAAGATCACAGTCAAATTATTGATAAGAAACCATAGGTACTTTCCTTGTCCAGCCCCTCGACTGAAAAAAAAACTTGAACAGTGACGCTGTTGACTGTGAAATAATCTGATAATTATCAGAAAGTTATTTTGACATGTCAATGTTGTTGTCATTGTATAATTATACTGTCCAAAACCAGTTCTTTTCAGCAGATTTTCTGGCCAAAGTAAATTTTCATCCTGAGCCAATCAATGTCTCGTGAACTTTAATATAATTTGAAAAAACAAGGCTTAAAGAGAATCACAAGGATTCATAAAGATAGAGCACCATATTGTTATCCTTTAATCACCAGCACACCATGACTCATACCTGATTTTCTCTCCACATTGTAAGTAAGAACTGGCAGCATGATGTCACATATTTCTTAAAAGACTTGCTTAACCTACCAGTTTTCTCTCCTGCTGGGATCCACCTGTTTCTTTCTGCTTTCACGTGGAAGAGTGCTGCATTTATGCGGAAAGGGAGAATAGGAAAAACGGGGACGCTTTGCACCCTGTGAGACAGCTGAATGGGGTTGTTCAACAAAGCCCAGACACAGAAGAGAAGTGAATGTCTGTCAGTCACTTTGTTAAGACGTAAAACTAAAAAAGTGAACTACTGCTTCAAGACAGCTGATGCATAATTACAGTAGGCTAGTAGTCTGTGCAAAATATGACAAGTAAGTTAATTGTATAATTACTTGTGAAGTAATAGAGGGATAATTAAACCTAAAAATGCTAAATAGATTTGAGTGGATGCTACTATGAAAGGCGTCCAAAAAACAGCATGTAACATTCAGTATTATGTTAAATGGTCTATAGACCTTATTTACAGCAGCGCCATCTTTGATTTTTAACAGGAATGAAAGCAAGGCTGTGAGGGATATACATGCATCTCTTCAGTGGGTTGTAGACTGCTATTATTTAGTGTGTTTTGGATTGTTCTGATGAGAAAACACTGCAAAAATATCTTTCCAAGAAATTTCAGTAGACAAAAAACTATAAGTAAATTATAATTGACCAGCTTTATACAGCTTTATACAGCTTTATAAAGCGAATGCCATTGAAAACTCGGCAAGTCTGTCCCACAGCTTAAAGTGTTAGTTCACCCAAAAATGAAAATTCTGTCATTAATTACTCACCCTCATGTCGTTGGACACCCGTCAGACCTCCGTTCATATTCGGAACACAAATGAAGATATTTTAGTTGAAAGCTGATGGCTGAGAAAGGCTTCAGACAGGCCTCCATTGGCATTCAGTACATTGACACTTCCAAGATCCATGAAAGGCACTTAAAACGTCGTTACAAAGTCTATCTCACCACAGTGGCTCTACAATAATTTTACGATGCGACGACAATAGTTTTTGTGCGAAAAAAAAATCAAAATAACACCTTTAACCAACTTGTTCTCGACTTCCGTGTGTGCCTCCACGACGCATGCGCGAGAATATGACGTAGCGCCGGCGTTCGGGAATCCATGAAATACACACTTTAACCCCATTTTGAGAACTACGCCGAGACCTAAAGCACGATCAATGTAGAATCCAACAGCTTAGACACGCGCGTCTTCCTCTGCTCGTAATCAAATCGCTTCTGGGTCATATGTCAGAACGCCGGCGCTACGTCATATTCTCGCGCATGCGTCGTGGAGGCACACACGGAAGTCGAGAACAAGTTGGTTAAAGGTGTTATTTTGATTTTTTTTGGCGCACAAAAACTATTGTCGTCGCATCGTAAAATTATTGTAGAGCCACTGTGGTGAGATAGACTTTGTAACGACGTTTTAAGTGCCTTTCATGGATCTTGGAAGTGTCAATGTACTGAATGCCAATGGAGGCCTGTCTGAAGCCTTTCTCAGCCATCAGCTTTCAACTAAAATATCTTCATTTGTGTTCCGAATATGAATGGAGGTCTGACGGGTGTCGAACGACATGAGGATGAGTGATTAATGACAGAATTTTCATTTTTGGGTAAACTAACCCTTTAATTTGCTTTTGCTGCTCTGAATAAGGTTTAATTCAGAAAGCCTTTTAGCGACAGCGGTGGTCGTTAAGTGAACTGCAGCTAGCAATTATATGCTCGTGCTCGCACACGCAATGTAGGACAAAAGACTGGTTCAAGCCTTCAAGGCCCCAATATAGCTACTCATGGCGAGGTTCTTTTTCGTTTTAAACTTAGAACTTGGAAATATCTTTGCAGCAACAATGTTAACAAACATCCAGACGCCGTCCAAGCTGAGAGCGTCGTTTCACCACCTCTGCAAGGCATGAAGTAATTAAAATTACACTGATAGATTATAAAATATATTTGAGACTATATATACACAATATATGGCTCTTTGAAAGTGTATAGTTTAATCCATTTTCTTTGACACATTCCCCAAATCCTTCACATAAAAATACACCTACACACGCTTTCATAGACCACCTAAAGTCAGGGAAGGTCTCGTTTCAATACAAGCTGTTTACATCTGCAAAAAGATATATTTACAAATTACACATTTTAATGTATCAAAATGAACATAAACATGACATATATACATGTAGCCCCTTAGATTATAGCTTTGTTTAGTTCATGTGGAAAAACGTCTCGGTTACGTATGTAACCCTCGTTCCCTGAGGAGGGAACGGAGACGTACGTTAGTGACTAACGAATGGGGGTTTCGCTTAGAAGCCAATCATCTTCTTCGTATTCAACAGCGCCCAATGGCAGTGCCAATGCCATAGGCATGCGTAACTCCGCCCCACCTCGTGGGTATATCAGGAAGTACGCTGGCAACATCGCATTATGTTACTGCTGCAGGAGCCAAGACTGAACTCCGCGTTCCAGGCAGCACAGCTGACGTGGCAAGGAAACGTACGTCTCCGTTCCCTCCTCAGGGAACGAGGGTTACATACGTAACCGAGACGTTCCCTTTCGTTCAGTCACTAAAATAAAAAAAAAATCAAATCACTTTATTGTCACACAGCCATGTACACAAGTGCAACAGCAGGTGAAATTCTTGGTGCAGTTCCGAGCAACATAGTAGTCACGACATGACATGTACAACATTTAGAGCAGCATCAGATTACACTGATGCGCCCACAATTACTCACAGCACAGTAAACTCTACAATAAACAATAAATAATTTACACAATGTGAGTGTGGTTCTCACAGCTTTAACCAATATACACATACTTACAATATACATATACTTTAAACAATATACTTTAAACAATATACACACTAAAACATACATTAAACAATATACATTACGCTATAATAATAATAATAATAATATACAATGTACAGTATACATTATTATTCACAGTAGAGATCCAATGTGCAATAGGTGCTATATGATAAATAATAAATTATAATAAATGTGTATATAATGTGTGTGTATCTACAGTGGGTTGTGCTGAGTGATATTCTGTCCAGTGTGTGTTATGATCCTGATGGATCAAGAGTTCAGGAGTCTAATTGCTTGTGGGAAGAAGCTGTTCTGGAGTCGGCTGGTGTGTGTTCTGATGCTGCGGTACCGTCTGCCTGATGGCAGCAGTGAGAGCAGCCCATGGCTCGGGTGGCTAGAGTCTCTGATGATCCTCTGAGCTCTCTTCACACACCGCCTGGCGTAAATGTCCTGGAGGGAGGGAAGCTCACCTCCGATGATGCAGCTGGCCGTGCGCACTACCCTTTGCAGGGCCTTGCGGTTGCGGGCGGTACTGTTGCCGTACCAGGTGGTGATGCAGCCAGTCAGCAGGCTCTCTGTAGTGCTGGTGTAGAAGCGTGTGAGGATGTGGCGGTTCATTCCAAACCTCCTCAGCCGTCGCAGGAAGAAAAGGCGCTGATGAGCCTTCTTCACAACGGCCTCGGTGTGGACGGACCATGAGAGTTCCTCTGTGATGTGGACACCGAGGAACTTGAAGCTGCTGACTCTCTCCACCGGTGCTCCATTGATGGTGATGGGGCGGTGTTCTCTCTCATTCCTCCTGAAGTCGACCACCAGCTCCTTGGTCTTGCTGACGTTGAGGGAGAGGTTGTGCTCCTGACACCACCGTGTCAGAGTGTGCACCTCCTCTCTGTAGGCCGTTTCATCATTGTCAGTGATGAGACCTACCACCGTCGTATCGTCAGCAAACTTGATGATGGTGTTGGAGCTGTGGGTTGCCATACAGTCATGTGTGTACAAGGAGTACAGGAGTGGGCTGAGAACACAGCCCTGAGGGGCTCCAGTGTTGAGAGTCAGTGGTGAGGAGATGTTACTGCCCATTCTGACCACCTGGCGTCTGTTTGACAGGAAGTCCAGGATCCAGCTGCATAGCAAGCTGTTTAAGCCTAGAGCCCGGAGTTTAATGTCAAGTATGGAGGGCACAATGGTGTTGAATGCTGAGCTGTAGTCTACAAACAGCATTCTCACATATGTGTTCCTCTTTTCCAGGTGGGAGAGAGCAGTGTGAATAGTGGATGAAATGGCATCATCAGTGGAGCGTTTTTTGCGGTATGCAAACTGCAGTGGGTCCAGTGAGGGGGGGAGAACAGAGCAGATGTGGTTTCTGACTAGTCTCTCAAAGCATTTGCTGATGATGGGGGTCAGAGCAACAGGACGCCAGTCGTTTAAGCAGGTGGTTTTTGCTTGCTTCGGTACAGGAACAATGGTGGACGTTTTGAAGCATGTGGGGACCACAGACAGGGAGAGGGACAGGTTAAAGATGTCCGTGAAAACTCCAGCCAGTTGGCGCGCGCACGCTCTGATGACGCGGCCCGGAATGCCGTCTGGACCCGCGGCTTTACGGACGTTCACCCGCCGGAAGGATCGGGTAACATCCGCTAAAGATACGGAGAGTGCACTAACCTCTGTATCTTCAGCCACGAGCTCTCTCTCCACGAGGGCAGTGTTAGTTCCCTCAAAGCGAGCATAGAAGGTGTTTAGCTCGTCCGGGAGAGAGGCAGCGGTGTTCACGGTGGAGTTTGTGTTCCCTTTGTAGTCCGTGATGGTGTTAATTCCCCTCCACATGCTTCTGGAGTCGGTGGTGTTGAACTGTCCTTCAATCTTGTCCCTGTACTGGCGTTTTGCTGCTCTGATGGTTTTCCGGAGGGCATAACTTGCTTGTTTATGCTCCTCCGCATTACCGGAGTTAAAGGCGAAGGTCCGCGCATTTAGTGCCGCGCGAACATCCACATTTAGCCACGGCTTCTGATTTGGGTACAGCCGCATTGTTTTGGTCGGAACAACGTCTTCTACGCACTTCCTGATGAAACACGTTACGCTATCGGCGTAGACCTCGATGTCGTAATCAGAGGCCGACCGGAACATCTCCCAGTCCGCGTGATCAAAACAGTCTTGTAGCATAGAGTCCGATTGGTCCGACCAGCACTGGATGGTTCTGAGGGCGGGTGCTTCCTGTTTCAGTCTCTGCCTGTAAGCGGGCAGAAGGATGATGGAAGCGTGATCCGATTTGCCAAATGGTGGGCGCGGGAGTGATTTGTAACCATCCTTGAAGGGAGAGTAACAATGATCCAGAACTCGGTTCCCTCGTGTGTTGAAGCTAACATGTTGGTGGTATTTGGGTGCAATGCGCTTGAAGTTGGCTTTTTTAAAGTCCCCGGTCACAATAAACGCAGCCTCAGGATGCGCGGTTTCCTGCTCACTCACTGTCCTATACAGTTCTTTCAGTGCCCGGTCTGTGTCGGCTTGTGGGGGAATATACACCGCTGCGGAATTTGCATGCGTAACTCCGCCCCACCTCGTGGGTATATCAGGAAGTACGCTGGCAACATCGCATTATGTTACTGCTGCAGGAGCCAAGACTGAACTCCGCGTTCCAGGCAGCACAGCTGACGTGGCAAGGAAACGTACGTCTCCGTTCCCTCCTCAGGGAACGAGGGTTACATACGTAACCGAGACGTTCCCTTTCGTTCAGTCACTACGACGTACGTTAGTGACTAACGAATGGGGGATCCTATACAACAACGCCATTCAGCTGTCATCCAGTGCCCTGCGTAAGTGTGAGATCCCGCCACTTAAGGCCATAGGACTCCCACTTAACACAGGATTACCAAGGTACACTGGGAAGCATATCCCAGTGAGGGAATGCCAAGATGCCTACCCGTGGGGAGGACTTAGAGAATACACATATGACCCGCTGAGGGCTGCATATGGAAGATCTCTAGGGTACCAGCCGAAGGTGGATTTTTAACCCTAGGGGTGGCAGGGACTTGCCAAGGGAAAGACACCTGCTCACTGAGGAGGCTTACGGTGGAAATACTCGTGTGGGGGTCGCCGGAGGGGAACCATGCACACGGAGCACCTGGCCGGACATGAGGGTCTGGGCTCGAAAGGGCAGACTGAACTGATGTCGGCGTAAGCAGTGCTGGAGGAGCTCAGGGCTCTCGGGGAGCTCACCTGAGGAAAATATCGCACGTATCCAGTCCTTGGAGTGGAATGGCGAGCAAGCGAAGACACCTGAGCCTGGCCCATTACCGGCCACCCGTAGGGGCGAGTACATAGTCGGACACTGGCTCCACTCGGAGGTTGTAGAATCTGGCGAATGTGTTGGGTGTCGCCCAGCCTGCAGCTCTGCAGATGTCTGTTAGTGAGGCGCCATGCGCTAGAGCCCAAGAGGAGGCCACACTCCGGGTGGAGTGTGCCCTCACACCAAGGGGACATGGTCGGCCTTGCTGCTGGTAAGCCAAAACAATGGTGTCCACTATCCAGTGAGACAACCTCTACTTTGAGAGAGCACTTCCCTTCCGCTCTCCACCATAACAGACAAAGAGCTGGTCTGAGGTCCTGAAACACTGCGTCATGTCTACGTAGGCGCGGAGAGCGCGTACTGGACAGAGCAATGCCAAGGCTGGGTCTGCCTCCTCCAAAGGCAGCGCTTGCAGGTTCACCACCTGATCTCGGAACGGAGTGGTAGGAACCTTGGGCACATATCCGGGGTCCCAGAGGCCCAGTACTTCGGGGTGTGGTAGAGGGGACTCTCACTTCAGTACGAAGGTCATGGAGTCTTGACCGCAACACTGCGATGGTCATGTTCCCGCAGTGAGAACATGACGCATCCACGAACGCTGTCTGAGCATGCTGAAAGCCCAAACATACCAGACAGTGTTCGTGCCCATCAGAGGAGGAAAGCAACCGACCACACCCAGAAGTACACGGACGAGACATCCTGAAAAGGACGCGTCACGTGTAAGCTCTTTTATGAGAGGAAAGCCTCGCAGAGAACGCCGAAGCGCCCAGGGACCACACACCAGCTGTCTAGCGGACCACTGCGCAGATCAGCAGGCAGTATGATGATCACTGGAACGCGCCGTAACACCAACGCCTCTGGAAAGCTGCTCGTCTCGAAAGCTGTCGAAGACTCAGATCAGGCTTGTAGGAGTGAAGAGATCCTCTTGGCTCCAAAGCAGAAACATAATGCGATGTTGCCAGCGTACTTCCTGATATACCCACGAGGTGGGGCGGAGTTACGCATGCAAATTCCGCATGCCCATGGCATTGGCACTGCCATTGGGCGCTGTTGAATACGAAGAAGATGATTGGCTTCTAAGCGAAACCCCCATTCGTTAGTCACTAACGTACGTCGTAGTGACTGAACGAAAGGGAACTGACACTTTACAATATGTTTTCGTTAGTTAAAATTACATTAGTTTACATTAACAACAATGAACAATAATTCTGCAACATTTATTAATCTTATTTAATATTAACCTTAGCATCTACTAATACATTTTTTAAATAAAACATTGATAACATTAGTTAATGCACTTTGAACTAAAATGAGCATCCGCATTGGCATTTTATTAACTAGCATCAACAAAAGGTTAATAAAGGCTATAAATATATTGACCATTGTTCATGTTAGTTAATGCATTGACACTTTTTACAGATAACACCTTATTGTAAAGTGTTACCGGACAAGTTAACTGAATAGCCCGTTTAATCGTTCTGCCTTCTGTAAAATATAAAAATTGTATTCAGTATTCTGTAAATATTATAAACATTAAAATATGGGATCATCTACTTCAACTGAAGTATGAGATCAGATACTCAGCCATGAGTCAATATACATTAGTGTATAGCATCTGAAAGTCCAAACATGCACATTTACTCTGAAGTGTTTTCAAACAAGCACACACAATACATTATTTGTATATTTGTTATTATTAAACTTCTTTTTTTGTCACATAATGGAAATAAAAATGTGATCATTATTCCCTCAAGGTTTGTCAAAGTATGTATGGACTCTGCAGTGGTACAGTTAGAGTACATTACACTGATACTGATACTCCCTGTGGGTCGTGCGTAAAGGCAGTGGTTTCATATTGTAACAGTAATTATGATGATGACGTTGGCGCTGCTGATGATGATATGATGGATGATGCATTTCGAAAACATCAAGTCAAGATGATGACAAAGGGTAATTATGTCTGCCAAAATAAATCTCCTGAAGTAGAGCTTATTCCAAAGTAATTCCAAAAATGTAAACTGGCATGCTGAAATTCTGACAGTTATAATAATATACTACTAATAATAATAATTGAGTAGCAATAAAGTACAAATCAGTGTATCAAAATTGCAAACAAAGTATTATGTGAAAGGCAGCTTCTTAAATTTATATTTAGTAATCTCTAATGTTTTTTCAAATAAATTAAATTAAAAATGTAATAATAATAAAGTGCCGATAAAGTCCTAAAATCAATGTTTTATCAGGATTGTAAACAAAGTATTTTGTCTTAGACAGCTTCTTACACACTCATCTCTATGTATATGAAGTCATTATAGAGTAAATAATTTAAAAAAAGCAATGCATCAGCAGACACTAAGAGTAATTATATAAATGCCTGTTGCACAAAGTCAGCATTTCTGAATGCCGTCCTGCAGCCGCTAGTTTTAATGATAGAGCTAGTGCATGGGTGAGTTTGTGAGGAACGGCAGAGCAATGAACCCTTTTGATATCTGGAGCAGTTGGCTTTCACTAATCATAGTGGGGATCCGTGTCCATGGTCCAGGCCCTTTTGTGTTTAAATGCTCATCCCCAGCTGTCTGCACCTTAAGAGCGCTAGATTTGCTAGATAAACACTAGAGAGACAGACTAACTCCCCTGCACTATTAATAAAGGAGATCAAATCACTCCGGTGAGACTGCTGGAAAGAAGATCGCTTTGTCTGTTTACTTATGCCTTCTAAAACAGCATCATAACTGGCCATTTGTTGCTAAATTATGGTTAAATCTTAAAATAATCTCAAGGTCATTGTTCATTTGACACAAAAACATCCTGGACTTTTCCATGGATGAAGTGAACTTCGGATCCCCTGAGGAGAGCCTGGGGTGAAAGCAGTTTCTCCTATAGCCTACTCCCCAAAATAACCATCTCTGCTAGGATACCAGGCAGCACAAACATGCAGCAAATATCCACGGGGCTTTAGAGGAAATGCATGGCCAAGGGAACCCAGATTTTACTTTCGTCCAAGTGAAGAAACATGAGCTTCTGCATGGTCACGCAAAGTGAGCTGCATTTTACAAACTTATGAATGGAGGACCCTTTTGAAAACCCACTAAGAGCAGAGCTTGTCTGCAGCCATAACAGCAAAGTCCATATGCAAATTTAATGAATTCAAAATTCAATACCCAAAATAAAATACCTTTGGTTAATGATGCTGATGATTTTGCAGCACGGTTTATAACACTAGGCTAATAAAGAAGAGTACCTCCCAAATTTAATTTCAGAACAACACGTGCACTGAAAACCTAGGCTCTGAATGGGTCAGGACAGCAGACTGTATTATTTTGTACAAACAAACATGTGTTTTATAAAGTATACAATTGTTATACATAAGTAAAAGAAAAAATACCTTTATAGAAATTGACTCAAATAAAGGTATAGGAGCTCATTAGAAAATTACTTAAGTAAATGTTTTAAAGGTCCCATGGCATGGCATTTTTCTGTTATTTTATAATGTTTCCTGAGGTGTACTTGTATTGTTAGTATGATTTTTACATCAAAAAATGTCATAATTTAGAAATAAAAGGCATTTTTTCTATACTGTTATTACCCCTCTGGCTGAATGCCCTGTTTCAAGGGCCGTGTCTGCTGTGAGACTTCAGTGAAAACGCCCACTGTTGTGATTGGCTGACATCTTTGCATTTGAAATGAGTGTTAGATTATGCTGCGGAGGGGGCGTGGTTTAGCGAGGCACTGCACGCACGCACTGCATTAATGAGAGAGAGAGACTGACTGACTGGGCACTCGTGAACCACGGAGAGCTGGAGGAAGTTTTATTGTACTGAGTTGTTGAGATCGCTGTGCTGTTAGCGCAAGCTTATTTGTAGCTGCGAGTTCTGAATAAACACATGTCCCAGTCACATTGACTCTGTCTTCCACCTTATTTTACGAACTTTGTAACACATGTAATGTACCATTACAGCTGTCGAGATGAATGAATCGTCAAAGTGTGGATTATAGCATTATTTTATGATCTATTCCTATCACATGAAAGGCTGCAGTGATGAGCATTGAGTACACAGAAGGTCTGTTGATCGTGTGAATGCAGTGATCTCGTCATTGCAACTCATTTTCTCTCACAAAATGCTTTCACCACAACTAACAGCAAACACAACATCGACATGAATACATTAAGAGCTTCGCTGTGCTGCATAACAGCGTCATTCATTATAACAGGAGTTTGGGCAAGTGTGCAGATACACTCGCGACGTGTGATTGACAGCTCCGGACATTATAAAGAGTGTTCTTTGATTGCTTTCTGTAGTTTAATCACTTAAATAACGGATTTGTTTCATGCTACTAACAGAAACGATCGTTTAAGTCACTGGCTTGATTCACTGATGCATTACGCTTTGGGCATCAAGACGGCGATCATTAAATGATCTAGAAAGAAAGTCTGAGTGCACTTGAATGATTAGCTACGCATCAGAAATCACTGATCACAGATCAGGCATTAATGAACACTGTTACTCGCTGTTTGTGGCGGTGCTGTCGAATACATATTGTAAAGTCTGTTTGTAAAGCCTGTGCTGACATAAACTGAATCCATTTTCTCCTCATTCTCTGGGCGGGCAAAGCAGAGGAAGGGGAGGTAACCTTTCCTGTTATGACGTCATAACAGGACAGTTCAAGATCAGCTCCTCTGAGCTGTAATTTTCTCAAAGGCAGAGAAAGACAGCCAGAACTCGGTTTACACCCATCAAAACTTCAAGCCACTTGGGGACCATATGCAGGCTAGGGGAACTCATATTAATTTTAAAAAACCTCATAAAATGAAAATGTCATGCCATGGGACCTTTAAAGCTAGTATAGTGGTAGTTTTAAAACTACTTGAACATCCTCATCCCTGAATTCTTGTTTCAGCAGGAAGTCCACACAGGAAAGAAATCCACATTCAGTGAACCATTTCATTGGATTACAGCCTGAAGTAACTAATTACGTTGGTAAAATGGAAATATGTTTTGTAAAAAAGTTAAACATAACTAAAGGACCATTTACCAACAAATTAATATCTGACAATGATGTGTGTGCTCGTAAGGTCATAGGGCCCTATTTTAACGTTCTAAGCACATGGTCTGAAGCGCATGGCGCAGTTGCACTTAGGGAGTGTCCAAATCCACTTTTGCTAGTTTAATTTCTTTTCGACTGAAGAAAGAAAGACATTAACATCTTGGATGACATGGGGGTGAGTAAATTATCAGGATTTTTTTTTTTTTTAAGTGAACTAATCCTTTAAATACATTGTTTATGTGAAGAAGTAAAAGTAGGCTATATATCATTATACGTCATTATATGACAAAAATCAGTTAATGACCATATTAATGATAATTTATTTTATGATAATGTCTCTAGAAGTATCTAGATCTTTGACATTACACAAAAACAAATAAAGAAATATAGCCCTGACAAAATAGTGCTGTAGAGCACTGAACCATAAACAAGTGACTGCCTTCATGAGTGAGTTTAGCCGCGTTTCCACCGCAGGAACTTTCCCCAGGAACTAGGAACTTTGGGGTGGTACTCGGTGTGTTTCGTCCACAGGAACCAGGGTCTAAAGGAAGTTCCGGGTAAATATTTCCCCCCTCCGAACGGCCCTGCTCCCAAGGTAGTACTTTTTCAAAGTTCAGGAACTTTCGGGGGTGGGACTTGGGCGCTGAACATGCTGATTGGTTGAGCTCACGCAGCATTTTATTTCAACCGGCATTTTTACAACCTGGTCTCACAGAATTCCGTGAAATGAACACGGGCCCCTTAACTCAAAATCCGTGGCAGTTTCACGGAATCGCCGAAAAATCTGTGACGGGTCCACGGAAGTAATGCCTAAAACTGCCACGGATTTTGCAAGGTTCGTTCTGCGTTCAGTAAATAACAGTCTTGCTCTTTCTGTCCGATGGCACGCGTTCGTCTCAGCCATCTCACGTTCAATGTCCGTAGTAGCTGATAATAACAACCTACAATCTAGCTTTACAAGCTTTCAGAATACGCTTTAGTATCAGTGCTCGTCTCTTTTCTGCCGTTTTGTTAATGACCTCTTTAGTAAATCAATACATAACCAGCAAAAGCAGCACTGCCTGAATATCCTCCATACTTGTTATTTTTGCAGACAGTATCGCACAAAAATGATTACTGTCCGTCGATGACTGGGAGGATCAGTCGCGCGCAATCCTACATAACCGGACTAATTTGCCTAATCTTCACGGTACTTTAGACCGCAGTGGAAAAGCAGACAGTAGCAGGTCTGGGGGGAAAAAAGTTTCTGGTACAAATTGTTCCGGGTAATTTCGGTGGAAACGGGGCTTTATTGAATCATTTACTCAAATGATTCCTGCAATACACTGATTAACTCAGAAACAAAACAAGTGACTGCTTAATGGGTGAGTCATTGAATCATTCACTCAACTGATTAATTCCACAATGTTCCTGTTACAAACAGAGTTAGACACGGATAACAGAGCCAGGTGAAAGCAGAGTTTATTTCGGAACCAGGAAGTGAGCAGGTGCGGTGAGAGTCTGAGTGAGAGAATCAGGTAATGCTGGATAGGTTGGTAATACAATACGTCTTGGGATCTTCAACACAGGAACAATGGATCGAAGGAGACAAGGACCAGGAGACAGGACGAGACGAGGAGACACTCAGGGTTCGTTGGGGATCAGGTAAGTAGTCAGGTGAGTCCGAGGAAGCAAGCATGTAGGGTCATGTGCAAACGATACCGGACAGTGACTGAGTGCGTGCGTGGGGCTTAAGTGCAGGTGGTGATTGCAGTGATGATGATGTGCAGGTGTGTGTGCTCAGAACTCAGGTGACAGGGATCGTTGTGGTAGTGAGGGGGTGGAGCCTGGCGTGCATGTAACATTACCCCCCCCCTTCACGGCCATCTCCTGAGGGCCGAGGACCCCGACGCCGTGGTGGTCGACCTCTACCCCGCGGTGCCGGTCGATCAGGGCGGGTAGCGTGGAATGTCTCTAGAAGATTCGGATCAAGGATGTCATGCCTGGGTACCCACGATCTTTCTTCAGGGCCGTACCCCTCCCAGTCTACCAGGTACTGTAGTTGACCACCACGACGCCGGGAGTCCAAGATGTCCTGGACCTGATATGCTGCGCCGTCGTCAACGAGAAGTGGAGGGGGAGGCTCCGGAGTAACGCCAGGCTCTGGGGAAACAGAAACAGAGGGGTAGTGAGGTTTCATGAGAGACACGTGGAAAGTGGGGTGAATCCGGTACTGAGGGGGTAGTTGGAGCCTATACGTCACCGGATTGATCTGCTGCAGGATCTCGAAGGGGCCAATGAACCTGGGACTCAACTTCTTGCACTGCAGATGCAGTCTGATGTCCCGGGTGGACAGCCAGACCTTCTGCCCCACCTGGAACGTCGGAGCATCGGAGCGGTGAAGGTCGGCTGTCAACCTGCGTCTGCAGAGTGCCCGTTGTAGCTGGTGATGGGCTGAGTCCCAGACCCTCTCACTCTCCCGGAACCAGTAGTCAACCGCAGGGACGTTGGAGGGTTCCCCAGACCAGGGGAAGAGGGGCGGTTGATAGCCGAGTACGCACTGGAAAGGTGTTAGGCCGGTGGTGGGTTGTCGAAGCGAGTTCTGTGCGTACTCGGGCCCATCCTAGGAACTGGTTCCAGGAGTCCTGGTGGCCGTGACAGAAGGTACGGAGGAAACGGCCAATCTCCTGGATCTTTCTTTCCGTCTGCCCGTTCGTCTGAGGGTGGTATCCGGACGTGAGGCTGACGGTCACACCTAGGAGTGCGAAGAAGGCCTTCCATACCTTAGAAATGAATTGAGGACCTCTGTCAGATACGATATCTTCGGGAATGCCATAATACCGGAAGACGTGGTTAAACATGGCATCCGCAGTCTCTAGAGCTGTGGGAAGTCCTCGTAGTGGGAGCAGCCGGCAGGACTTCGAGAAGCGATCGACCACTACGTGGATACATGTGCAGTTCTCAGAAATGGGCAGGTCTGTGATGAAGTCCACCCCTAGGTGTGACCACGGATGGTTGGGAACGGGCAGAGGCAGGAGTTTCCCAGCTGGCAGGTGTTGAGGGCTTTTTGACATGGCGCATTCCCGGCATCCCCGCACGTACCTTCTGACATCAGCTGGCATGTGTGGCCACCAGAAGCTCTGGCGTAGCAGCGAGAGGGTTTCATTGACCCCAGGGTGACCAGTGCCCAGTGAAGTATGTGAGGAGTGAATCAGAGGGATGCGTCGTGATCGAGTGATGTATTGCAAGCCCGGAGGACAGCCCGGCGGCACGTTGGTGGAAACATTGGTAGAGGGCAGGGTCTCTTCTGACCATGAGATGGGACTGAGGAAGAGCTTCGTGGGGAGAATGGGTTCCTCTTCTTCTTCAGAACGCTCATCTGGGCCGTGGATGCGGGAAAGGGCCTTGATGTTCTTGGCCCCTGGCCGGTAGGAAATGTGGAAGTCGAACCTTGTGAAGAAGAGTGCCTAGCGAGCCTGTCGGGGGTTGAGTCGTCTTGCCTCTCGGAGATACCCCAGGTTCTTATGGTCAGTCAGGACCAGGAACGGATGTTTGGAGCCCTCTAGCCAGTGTCTCCACTCCTCCAGTGCGAGCTTGATGGCCAGAAGCTTGCGGTTGCCGATGTCACAGTTAACCTCCGCCGGGCTGAGCTTGCGGGAGAAGAAGGCACATGGATGGAGACGGCTGGGGTTCCCCTGCTGCTGAGAAAGGACCCCACCCACCCCGGTGGTAGAGGCGTCCACCTCCACAACAAAGGGAATCTCGGGATCAGGATGGACCAGGAGGGGAGCTGTCGTGAAGGTGTCCTTCAGGGTCTGGAAGGCTTGGGTGGCGGATGGGGTCCAGGACAGAGACTTGGGCTTGTTGCGGAGCAGGCTGGTGAGGGGACTGGCGATGGAGCTGTAGTTTTGAATGAAGCGTCTATAGAAATTTGCGAAACCCAGGAAGCGTTGTAGTTCCTTCACGGCAGTGGGAGTTGGCCAAGACCGGATAGCTTCCACCTTCCTCTCATCCATCCGGATGCCACTGTGATCTATGTTGTACCCGAGGAACTGCACAGTGGGCTGGTGGAATGAGCATTTCTCTGCCTTGAGGTAGAGCTGGTAGTTCCTCAGGCGTTGTAGGACCTCCGCAACGTGGTGGCGATGGTCGGCCATGCTCCGGGAGTAGATCATGGTCATCTATATATACCAGCACGAACTTGTGGAGACACTCCCGGAGCACCTCGTGGATGAAGTCCTGGAATACGGAGGGGGCGTTGGCGAGTCCATATGGCATCACTAGGTACTCGTAGTGACCAGTGGGCGTGACAAAGGCGGTCTTCCACTCGTCCCCCTCACGTATCCGGATGAGGTTGTAAGCGCTGCGGAGGTCCAACTTCGTGAACACAGTGGCACCACGGAGATGTTCCAGGGCAGCTGGGACGAGAGGAAGGGGGTAGCGGAACTTGACAGTGATGTTATTTAAAGACCGGTAGTCGATACAAGGCCGCAAGCCTCCGTCCTTCTTTGCCACGAAGAAGAAGCTCGAAGCAGCAGGGGAGGTAGATGGACGGATGTAGCCTTGCTCCAGCGCCTCCTTGATGTACTCCTCCATGGCCTTCTCCTCCGGGAGAGAGAGGGGATAGATTTTCCCCCTGGGCACTGGTTCACCTGGCAGCAGATCGATGGCGCAGTCCCATGGCCGATGGGGAGGCAGCTTGGAGGCCCGTTGGGGACAGAAGTCGTCTCTGAAGGGGGCGTAACAGGAGGGGACATCCACCGATCGTCTCTCTACCAGACTCTCGATGGAAGTGGCACAGACGGGGAGATCTTGGGGACGCGGAGAGGGACGGCAGGTGTAGTCGCTCTATGTGGAGGATTCCGACTTGCACTCCGATGGGACCCACGGAGCGACTAACCTGCCTCCGACTGAGTGGTCTGCCCGTTACCGACTGGACCTGGTAGATCGTCGAAGTTGCAGACGTGCGGAGCTTGAGCTGACGGCAGAGGGTTCCCGAGATGAAGTTCCCGGCTGACCCAGAATCGAGGAGGGCAGTAACTGAAAGGGAGATTCCAGCAGCAGTAAGGTTCACAGTTGTGGTGAGTGGCTTCATTTTAGAGAGTCAATGATTGCACTCACCATGGGTCGAGGAGGACGGACTGGGCATTCTGAGATGTAATGCCCAGGTAGACCGCAGTAGAGACAGAGATTCTGGGTCAGCCCTCTCTGCCGTTCAGCTGACGTCAGCCGGGAGTTCTCCAGTTGCATGGGCTCGGGGTTGGGTTCTGGAGTGCTGACATCACCTGGTCGGCGGAGGAACGATGACGACTGGCCCTGGTGCTCTTCGATGCACGACTGCATACGAGAGGCGAAGCGGATGGAGAGTTGGATGAAGCGTTCTAGCCCGATGGTATCCTCGTATGCAGCGAGATGCAGCCGCACCCGAGGATCCAGACCCTGTCGATAGGTCGTAAGCAAGGACTGCTCGTTCCATCCACTAGCAGCAGCGAGGGTTCGAAACTGTAGAGCATACTCATTAACTGTGTAGGTAACTTGTTTCAGATGGTATAGCTGTTCTCCGATCGACGAATCCCATGATGGTTTCCCAAAGACTTCCTTAAAGTGCGACAGGAACCCTGACAGGGTCTGGATCACTGGACTGTCTGTGGACCACATGGACTCCGCCCAACGGAGCGCTTTACCGGATAGTTGTGATGTGATAAACGCTACCTTAGCGCGATCGTTGGGGTATAGGCGCGGCTGCATCTCCAGGACCAGCGAACATTGCAGAAGGAATCCGTTGCAATCCTCCGCCGAACCAGAGAAGGGCGCCGGTCTGGCCATGGGACTGGCGTACTCGGGGGGCGAAGAAGTGGTTGTGTGGATCCCGGAAGTGCTCGCCGGTGGAGGTGCAGGTGCGCTGGTGGGAAGAGCTCACCGAACGGCGTCGACGAGCTCTTGGAGTGGATCCGGGGTGCTCATCCTGGTGCGCTGTGTTGGTCCGGTATTCTGTTACAAACAGAGTTAGACACGGATAACAGAGGCAGGTGAAAGCAGAGTTTATTTCGGAACCAGGAAGTGAGCAGGTGCGGTGAGAGTCTGAGTGAGAGAATCTGGTAATGCTGGATAGGTTGGTAATACAATACGTCTTGGGATCTTGAACACAGGAACAATGGATCGAAGGAGACAAGGACCAGGAGACAGGACGAGACGAGGAGACACTCAGGGTTCGTTGGGGATCAGGTAAGTAGTCAGGTGAGTCCGAGGAAGCAAGCATGCAAACGATACCGGACAGTGACTGAGTGCGTGCGTGGGGCTTAAGTACAGGTGATGATTGCAGTGATAATGATGTGCAGGTGTGTGTGCTCAGAACTCAGGTGACAGGGATCGTTGTGGTAGTGAGGGGGTGGAGCCTGGCGTGCATGTAACAGTTCCATTGTACCATCACTTTTTGTAACTTTTTATTTCTTCAAGTCATTATAGTAGTCCTGTCAGCTTTGCGGATGGCACAATGTTGCTGAATTTTTACATACTGCATTTGGATATATTGATTGACAGAGGATATGTCTCAATAAAAGCCTGTTGGGTTTGAGGCTCGAAAGAGCAACAGTTTCATGGTAAATTCTGAGTAGGTGTTGCTTTCTAACGCTAAGATTTTGCTTTGTTGAGTCTGTTTGTACTGGCATACTGAGGAGAGGAGCAGTCTTTTGTAATGTTACCATCAGGCTGGTAAGCCTCTCTTAACCCTGCCATGGAATGAGTCGCTATGAATAGACTCATCAGTGCTGGAGGCAAGATTGGGAGATTGAGTGAGGCCCGGTCTGGAGGAACTCATTGGGAAGGGTTATTGATCTCTTGTTATGTAGAGGAGGTTTATATGAAATATGCGTTTGTTAGGAATGAAATGTAGAGGGGTTTGCCTAATGGAAAGTGTGACGACGAGATGCGGTGTGATATCGTCACCTGGTCCGTGTGAATGAAATGCATGAGCACTATGTGCCATTTTTACAGTTATTATTTACACACCCGGACAATAACAGTTTTAATTGTGTTTATCATTCATTAGGTTGGTGTGTGAGATTGCATTAAATGAAGATGCTGTTGTGTAAACTCAGTGATAGGTACATATCAACGAATATCTCAACACATTTAATTTACCAATTCGGCTTTCAGTTTTCAGTAAGGACATTACACATTTGTTTATTACTATACCGTTTATTTAAGTTTGGTGAACAAAGATGATCTCCTCTGTCATATGCCATGTCTTTGACACTAGCGTTCACTTCCGGGTTGGATTGGGGGTTTCCCAAGGGAGTGGGCGGTTCCAGGGTTGCATATTTAAATTGTTTTTTTGTGTTTTTTCCAGAGGATATTTTTCTTTTTATAGAGTTTAGTCCAGTTCCTATTCTGGCTGGAAATTAGGGTATTTAGGGTCCAGATTAGGGAATTTAGGGTCCAGACCTTCTCGGCCTTTGGCGGAAAAAGGAGGGGTCAGTGAGCTGTGAGATGAATTTTCATTTGTGCTGTTTAAGCAAATTTGCTTTGTTCTTTGTAAGCTAGAACAAGTGTACGTTGTATAAAGCATTTGTAAATATATATTTTTTCCATTTATTTTATTTTTTCTTTAACCGTGTTCACCTATTTTTAAATAGTAGAGATTGACTGATATATCAGTTTCCCGATATTTAAGGATTTTCACATAATCGGGTATTGGTTTTGTAATATCGGATTCCCCGCAAGGCCCCACAAGACCATTAAAGCACTACGTCTATGTTATGTAGTTTAAACTTGGCGCTAAAAATAGACAAACTTACAAAGTCATGTAATCCATCATGTCCCAATAAAGACTTAACTTTACATTAATGAAATAAAACAGCTATGAATGAATGCATGTTGAAAATAAATGTGCTGAATTTAATTCTCGCTCTGTTGTCTATGCTCATCTCGTGTAGTCGCGTTCATAGCCGTTCGCTCACCAGCTTGGTGCTCCAACATGGCCACCACAATATCCATTCGTTTAAAAAAGCTACTTAAATTACATTAACATCTACTATATAACATTTATATAATTAACATCTAAGTAATTACAGCTCTGTGGAAATGAATTATTATTGTAAATGCATAGATGAAAACAAACAGCGTTCTGTCATCAGCAGGTATTTCATAATCTAGACCGACAAAAACACTAATAATAATTCTGATAACAGGCCAGATGAGATGGACTCTGTAATAGCGTTTTTTATAAAGAAACGTTGCTGTTTTGTTTATTTTTCTGCTTATTCCAGAGAATAGTCCAGCGTGTTCCATTTTTTTTTCCACTTTCTGACTATTTGGACTAATAAAAATACACTGAATGGCTTATCCCTGTCTACGCCTATGCCTTCCTATCACCTTCCTTGGTCTCTAATAGTCTACACTATGACAGAAAGAGATGTCATTAGAGCATGGCTCTTTGATTCAGTGGCTCGGGTATGCTAGATTTATAGATGAGGTCAGAAAGATGAGATAACTAGGAAGAGAAACAACAAACCAGTATGTTTTCCCTTTTAAGCTTACTATCTGCACTTACAATTTCAAAGACACAACACTCTTTGTGATATGAAATGTAAACTGTAAAAAGAGGCAACCGGCAATTGTTAATTTAAACAATTATTTCTACCTGATTTAACTGAGAAAATATCGGGAACTTTTTAAATGCACCATGGAAAGTCTCAGCTCTGCACAACTACAAGTACAAGGTGGTAGTGTTTTTGATAAATATATACCATTGTTTCTTCAAGATAAAACTTGATTTGGGTAAAATATGGCTTCCTTCCGTTTTAGCGTGAGATAAATAAGAAGGGTAAAGGAAAAGTAAATTAGATCAGACAAACACAGGACTCACTTTTCCTACTGAGTCTTTGAAACAACCTAGTGAAGAATGCTGAAATAATGACAACCATCTGACTTCAATTTCCTGTCCTTCCAAACAGTTCAGTGTGATCTGTGGTTACCTTACAAAGTCTCTCCTCAAATGATATCTTCCTTGAACACAAACATCTACTTATGTTTAGTTTCATTGCGGTTTAGTTTGGTTTTCCCTTTTCCTGTTTGCCTGAGTTTCAGGCTGTGTCCAAAATCGCCCCCTTTAACCCCATTTACTATTCCCTACATTAGTCCTCTAATATAGTTCACTTTAGGGAGTGAATGAAAACGAGTGAGCGAATTCGGACACTGAGTGCGCTGGAAGGGCTGCTGCTTTTGCATAGTTTGTGCTTGCTGTTTAATAATTATTTGAAACTAGTAGTAAGATGAAAATATTTAACTCTGTCATAGAAACTATGTATAAACTTCAATCAAACAATTTAATAATCAGTTAAAAAGGAATTTATACCTGAATGATATTATGCTGTAGCCACATTGGACCAGTGGATAGTGCCCAGTGGGCACTAGGCTTGCTACGATAGTCAGTGTTGCCGGTGTTACCGGTGATCAGACTCAACATCGGTTACATCACTTGCCCACCGTGGCACCACCCACCGTCGTTTAGATTTTTTTTATAGTAATAAAATACTCTAGTTCAGTTAGAGAACAGACAATACAAATAAAAACTGAACGTGTTTGCTTAATAAAGCATGATCCGACCGTGAGTCTCGGCAGGAGTCATTAATCAGAGAGTGAGGAGCTGACTGAGATCGCGAAAGATTTGGTTTCAAAGCGAAACGTAAAAGCGCCTATTTAAGGGAGTTTGTCATTTTTTTGTTGTTGTTGTGTTTTTCATAAAAAATAATAGGGTAATTGTGCCAGGGGGGGCGTGGTTTAGTGAGGTCTGTGACGGGAGAGAGAGTCAGGAGACAAGTAAGCCGTAAGTGGGTCAATTGCAAATAATAAACACCTGTGTCTTGTTCCAGTAATGGGCATGGAGAGACCGGATATAAGCCACCAGAAAGAGAGCTTCCGGGAGAAAGACTGACAGGAGACTCGGACACACACACACACACACACACACACACACACACACACACACACACACACACACACACACACACACACACACACACACACACACACACACACACACACACACACACACACACACACACACACACACACACACAGAGAGGAGAGCTCTGGAGAGCAACTGGACTGTTTGAGAACTTTTGATTTATTTTGTGAAACGCCTGTGAGCGTGTGCTGTGTTAAAAGAGTGTGTGAAACACAGTAATAAAAGCCACCGAGTCTCCATTAAGCCGACCCTGCCTTCTTCCTTCCTTACTCATATCGAACTTTGTTACACTAATGAACCCACAATTCAAGCAACCCGCCACCGAATTGGCGCTAATTCAAAACCGAAAGTAAAATGTGCGCGGCCGCACAGAGCGCGCATTTAAGCCTTGTTTACTTTCGTCTGGCTCCGCTGACTGCACGCGCGCCTCGTCCGCTTGGCACTCTGCGATGACGTCATTTTTTCCAGGCGCACCCTCGTGCGGACGCGTCGAGTATAAACTATAAACAAGGCTTTACGGACGAACTGTCATTCATTCATGGCGTGCTTCTCAATCATAGACCGATCAAGGCCTGATCAGTGCCCTGACTGAACGAGGGAGCTGATTGTGACGCACCCATGGCCTCACAGAGCGCGCATTTAAAGACGAGCTGTCATTCTCGGTGCGCGCACTGGTGCGTTTTCAGTTCAGTTTTCAGTTGCGTTATGAAAGCCAGAGCGGTCGTGTGCATGTTACTTTTGGTTAGATAGAATTAGTGATTTAAAAGCCCCTGCCGGTGATACCGGTATTACCGGTGTTGTCACACGTCGATTAACTGGTGGGAAAATTTCCTCACCGTCACATCCCTAGCGGGCACCATCATCTGGTCATTATGGGTAATTTCTAGCCGTTGAGTATACATCAGTTGTACAATTGTGGTGCATTGTGGGATTGAATGAGTTCACTTGATAACGTCCAGTAACGTTCCCTTGTGTATTTAAGACCTGAGTTTTCCTTAATTCGTTGTCCAGTGTTAACATTTAATTGGATGTGTAGTGTGCTCTTGCGTTTTCTGTTTAATGAAGACATTGTCTGTTCGTCATTTTGCTTTTTGCGTCATTCCTGTGGATTTACTACAGCCAACCATGACAGAACACAGGACCTAGATTAGATAAGATCGATACGGTGAAATAAATAATGGACATTCTTGCTGTACGCTTCCCCTTGTTGAAGCAGGGAGATCGGGGGGACCACACAAGAGACTTTCTACATCTGATGTGCCTCAATCACTATACCCGGACAGCTAGCTTTGCATATTTACATATATATAGTATGTACATTCATATATTCAAACATGTCTCAACAAGTAGTCCAAGGAAAGCCTGCCCGTGGACGATCCTTGGGGAAATTTTGTTCCCTATGTGTAATTGTGGGTCTTCATTCACCATCTGTGCTGCAGAAGAAGACATTACCAGCCCCACTCTGGACCCAGAGCCCAGCCAGCCACCAACAATACCCTTCACAGACTTCATGCCTGAGCCTACCACAGACATGGAGCCTGAGCCCACCATGGCTCAACAGCATGTCTGACCAGGTGAGTGAGCCGGCAACATCCCTCATGCTGGAGGTGTCCTCGTGGTGTTTGAGGGAATGGATTGGAGCCTTGCCCATGCTGAGGGTTAGCTTAGTCTAGCCTCTGTGGAGTTATTTGAGAAACTAGAAGAGGTTACTCCCCAAAGCCTCCAGGCACCAAGTCTTCTGTGTCTCTGCTGGTCCCGCCCAGCTCCAATTTTCCTGCATCTCCACTGGTCCCACCCAGCTCCAAGTCTCCCTCATCTCTGATGGTCCCACTCAGCCTCCCTGTCCTGCCTCCTCTACCTAATACAACCAGTTCCTGTCTCAGCTGGCTTCCTTAAGTTCCTTGGCTCCTCCTCTTTTTACTCCACTGTGCTTCGGGTCTTCCAGTCTCCAGCTCCTCCTTGGCAAGTGGATTCCCTGGCTCCACCTCGGACCGCCAAGCCCATAACCCCCTCTCAGTCCATCATCCTTACGACTCCACCTTGTCCCTCCGGCCCCACTTTGGACAGTCGTCGCTCTGCCTACGCCATGGAATTCCGGGCCTTCAGCTGCATCTTTTCCCTCCACCCCTTCAGCTCCATTGGGCTCTGCCTTGGTCCTCTGTCCCACTGGCTGTGCCTCAATCCTCCGGCACACATACTCCTCGGCTCCGCCTGGGTCACCAGCTTTCCTGGCTCCACTGTTGGGGTCAGATCTTTGACTCCACCCTGTTATGACACGAGGACCTTATCACTGATTATCTTCCCTTGTGTATTTAAGCCCTGTGTTTTCCTTAGTTCCTTGTCCAATGTAAACGTATAGTTGAAAGTGTAGTGTGCTCTTACATTTCCTGTTAAATAAAGACATTGTTTGTTCGTCATTTTGCTTCACGCCTCATTCCTGTGTATTTACTATTGCTAACTCAGAAACTTTCAGTGACATCTCTTCTCTGCTCTGATAACATGTCTACTGGAACGAGGGCGGGACAACCTGTCACTCACATGAGACCACAGCAATAGCCAACCAGAACAATCCAACCATCCAATCAATTCCCTATGGACAAAAGTCCCGTCCTACCTTTTTTTCATGTTCGAAAAGCCGTTTCACTTGGAAATACATCACAACAGGGAAGGAAAGACTATTCCAACTTCCATTTAATGCCGATTTTAAGATTTTTTTGTAAATAAATACCTGTGACTGTACTTTTATTTGCCTGTTACTTGTTTCATTAGGGCTGAGCAATTTTGTCGATTCTGCGATATAAATCGATATTTTTTCTCCCAAGAAAGTATCGATTTTTAAGCCGCGAGTATCGATACATAAGTCCCATTCAAATCCCCGTGTTTACCTCCATTTGCGTTGCAGGAAGAGCGATTTGGTCAGCCAGCCGCTAGTATCGCTGTAGAGCAAGTGAACTACTAACTTTACATAGACGCCGACGTCTATCTCTTCTTGTTTACGGAGTCAGAGCGAGGAGATTCAAGAAAATGGCGGCGAATATAAATCCAGCACCTTCATGCTTAAAAGCAGATGTGTGGGAGCACTTTGGGTTTAAAAAGAAGAAGGAAAGCGACGACTTAGACTCAGGGGTCAACAACATGAGTCGCCCGCAAGGACCACACGAGTTGCCCGCGGGTCTGTTCTAAAAATAGCTCACCATAGCTTCCGTAGGGCTCCAGACTGAAGCCGAATATATACTAGTGTCTGTAAATAATAAACTGCAAAATACTATTTAAATATTACTCCTGCATGTTCTGTGTCTGTGTGGATGAAGGGCGCCACGCGCGCACTCGCTCTTGTCGTCTCTGCCGTGTGTAGTCTCTGCCGACACGAACGCATAAACCGGCACTTCATGAGAATTTACCGTTTCATTTGAGAAAACTGGGTGCGTCTCAATCAGCTCCTGGTTCAGTAGTCAGGGCACTGATCAGGACACAAGTCAATGGGCTGATCCCTGATCTGAGCCCTGACTGAACTAGGGAGCTGAACGAGACGCGCACCCACTGTCATATCATCATGAACACAGACACTGGTATTCACGGCGACCCGTCAAAATAAAAGTTCGGTTTAATGTGAAGAGATTGACTACAGATTGTAGCCTACAGTAAATTTAGCTACGTCTCTATGTAATAATAATACGTCTCTTCTAATAATAATAATTATGAAATAAATAATAATAATTATGTAATTATTATTGGTTGCTTATTTTTCACTTGATCTTTCATTTATAAACAATGTTTACTTTTAAACAGCATACAGCCTTTACATGTTTATGTATTATTTACTTATGATTATCATCATATATAATAAAACATTTAAAAAAAATAGTGGTATTGTACTGACTACTGGAACTACTACTATACTCTTTCAGGTGTAAAACAGTTTGGATATTTGTTAATATGAGAATTATGATGCATTATTTAAGAGTTTTAAGTATTATATAACATGAGTAGCTCTCTGTGACTTTCATTTTTAAGAAGTAGCTCTCAAATGACTTAGACAAAGCATCGCGGTTGGTTTGCAAGCTGTGTGACACAAACGTGAAATACTACCAAGTGTCAGTGTCAAGCTAAAAAAGCTGTCAAAGAAACTGTTCAGAACAGGCCACTTGCTGCAATTTGTAAAACTCCATTGTTAATTGCAATACTGCACTTTATTACTTTTTAAAGGCTTGTAAGCTACAGTTTGCACTGTTTCAATAAATGGAACTAATTTTCCCAACACATCTTTGATTCATTTTGTCCAGCATTTGCAAGCTGTAGACTCTCTGTCCAGTCAGAGACATATATTGTGTAATTGATGATTTTAGTTTTCAGTTCAGTTAATTCAATCCAAGTAAATGAAACACTCACAAGATGTCACCAAAATCACTCTGTCCCCTTTAAATCTTTCAGAAAATGATGTAAGTGTATCTAATTTATATCGAATCGTATCGTACAAACGCAAAGAATTAAATGCTTCTTGATCTGACACATTGGGCAAACAACTAAAATCAATGGAGTACCCTGCGCAAAGGGGTACTCTGTGCATTAAACATTTGACACAGAGGGGTCCTGACCAAGGGTCAATATGTGACGAGTTGGGAGTGAGAACGTGTTGGCATTTTCTCATTTAATTCATTATCTTAACACATCTGATGTAATTCTGAATGATACCAGTAAGGTAGCAATACACATCTAATAATAATAATAATAAACTTTATTTTTTATAGCACCTTAAAAAGTTGCATCTCAAAGCGCTTTACAAAGATAAAATAAAAATACATTAAAATAAGAAAAGTCAAAATGAACACCAAAACAATTTAAGAAAAACATAATATAAAGTAAAAACAACTGCAAAATAAGTGTGTTTTAAGAGAAGATTTAAAAACACTGAAAAATTCAGCATTTCTAATCTAAGAGGAAAGAGAATTCCAAAGTTTTGGAGCAAAATAAGAAAAGGCCCGGTCACCCATAGAGAGTAATCAAGTTTTGAGGAACTGTTAAAAAGCCAGAATCGGAGGAGCGGAGATTAAGTCTATGGTAAAATGTTCAGACAAATATTGTGGTGCCAAACCATGCAAAGAGTTGTAGGTAAACATGAGAATATTAAAAATTACGCAAAACCTGACAGGGAGCCAGTGCAAGGACTCCAGGAGAGGAGTGATGTGCTCCCTTGTCCTGGACCTTATCAGGATTCTGACAGCTGAGCTTTGCACATACTGCAATTTATTTAGGGTAGATTTAGTGACCCTGGCAAGTAAAGCATTGCAATAATCGGTGCAGAGAAATACAAACATATTGATTAGCTTTTCAGCAACCAAAAAAGATAACATGGGGTGTAGTCTTACAATGTTTCTGAGATGGGGGAAAAAATTACCAGTAAGCCTATTCTAGACATGATGATGAAATGTTACATATGCATCAAATATCACCCCCAGATTTTTTTGTTTTGTTTGAAACTCTAGAGACATCCACATTTAATGTAAAAGAATCAACTTATCTGAAAAAGTAAATGTTAAACATTGATGGCAGTGAATATATCCACTCTGCATATGAAACACAAGCTCCATGGCTGGTAATATCTTAAGCTTTGAGATGACAGATGTGTAGGGTGTTTGCCGTCATTAGTCCATCTGTTGCTGTGATGATGAGAAGATGACTTCCCAAACTCCACACTTGCATCCTTTGAATATCATCAATCATTTTCTTTCTACAAGAGAGGGAATCCCCAACTGTTATAGCTTTTATTTTATCAGTATTGAATGTCACAGCTAGTAATAAATCAACACTGTGGGGTGTTTGACAAATCAGACGTATAGATTTCTAAAAGGATGTAAAGTAGCAGAGCTGGAAGGGGTCCAAAGTTCCATGGACCAGGATCACTCCATAACTGAAAGAGAAAGATAAGGAGGGGATGGGGGAAGGTGTATGATTAGAAAGGAGAGAGTTGAAGAGTGAGAGATGGAAAGGTGCAGAAAATAGCTCCACAATATTTTCAGAAACTAAACAGAGGGTCTGTTATCAGGACCCATGGAAAACATCCTCAACACAATCCCCTAAAGCGACAGAGAGGCGGGGAGGGACTGAGGGCAAGATTTAGGGTGAAAGTGTATGGTAGCGGGAGTGGGATATATCTTGAAAGAAAACTTTCCATTGAATATATAGAGTGGGCCCAAAATAAGTATAATTGGCATTTCTCAACTAACTTTTTAAAACAATAGATTTTAATCGATTTTTTTACTCAAAATTGTAATTTGTCATGATTTTTTATTTTATTTGTTTGTTTGAAATGATACATTTTATTGTGAAGTAATTGAAAAGTGATTGTGCTGATAAAAAATTCTGTCATCATTTATACTCACCCTTATGCCTTTTCAAACCCATTAGACTTTGAGAAATGATTTTGAAAAAATGTCTCAAATGTGCTTTTTTTTGTCCTTAAAATGGAAGTCAGTAGTAGCCAAAATTGTTTGCTTACCAAAGTTCTGTCATGACAACACTGTGTTTGGCATGGTATGGGTATGACAGTGTTAATATGTTTGGTCTTGGCGGAATAGATCTGCTACGCTGCTGCTGTTGTTGCTGAGCAAGTATACAGAACTTGTTACTGCCAATACATTCATGACACGCTGCTGTGAGCAAGTAAGACATGCTGCTGCTCTACAATATCTATACAGGTGGACCTGGGGAAGGTGGAGGGTTTTGGAAATTGCATGGAGGGTTTCTGAAATGCTTGACAAGTATTTGGAGGTTGAGCAGCGAGCTCTTTGGCTACTGATACAGCAGGCTTACAAGTCATGGCGCAGGCGATTCGTCATCTGATCGAGGTGGAGCCAGATGATCGAGAGAGCCCAGTGGAGCCGCAAGTCTGATGTTCCCAGGTGGATCTGAGGGAGGGAGAAGCCAAGGCGGAGGAATCAGGGTGATGGGCTGAGATGGAGTGATGGGAACCGCGGCTGGAGGTTGGGCTCTGGCTTATCCGTGAATGTCATCGGGGGCGGCAGGTAGAACAACGCCATCTCCTTGGGATACATGCACTCCACACACTGGAGAATCACCTCTCTAGAGGTTCCTTTCTTCATAGACGGTAAGTTTCATGGGCTGTGAAAGTTCGGCCCGAATCAATAAAACGATTTCAGAGTCTCATCGTCAAAAGCCATTCGCTGTTCGAGCTGGCAGAAATGCAAAGAATAATAATTATTAAAAAAAAAATGGTATTTGACATGTAGTTGCAAAGTTACTTATAGTTAGTAGAATGTCTGTTGGGGGACCCAAAACAGACCCTACTACAGACCCAAAGGGTTAGCAGATATTAAAGGGGTCATGACATTTACAATTTTCCTTGATCTTTTGGCATATAAGAGGTCTTTGTATTATTAATACATCCTGCCAATTCCATAACATAAAACGTCCTCGTCATCAATAAAAATAAAAAAAAAGTAAAAAGCATTGTTTGGATCCAAAGTGGCATGTGACATCACAGGACTGCCTCCGGAGCAAGACAACAATGCCTATTTTTACACCATCGTATCGTTGCCCCGCCCACTGGTATTCAGTTGATTAGATTAGATTCAAGTTTATTGTCATTACACATGTACATGTACAAGTACAATGCAACGAAATGAGTTTGGAGCAAGCCTCCGAGCCGCAGCTATTTAAAGAGCTCTCCAGAAGTTAGATCCACTCACTTGATGAGTAGTGAGTGGATCTAAAGTAGTTGTTCACATTAAGATTGTGATAATAACAAGATTTTGATGCCAGACAGACGTGCTGTTCCTGGCTGTAGAAAAACATCATCTTTGAATAAGCTGACGAAGGATCCCGATGAAAAATTTATTCTTTTTTTAACGAATGTCCAAACGACTTGCGTGTTCCGTACATTTTACCAGCAACTGTTTTGAGAACAAGTCGAAATACGATAAAAAAAACTTTTGCTCAAAGATCAGGCTGTGCCAACTGTTCTGGAACCTACAAGGACCTCGCAAACTGTAAGTAATGTATTTAATTTATAAACTGGTAATGACAGTTAAATTCATGACGAATAATCCTAGTATTTCTACCTCAAAGAAAGCTCTCTTTATAATGTCTGAATCTGTCGATTACGCAGTGCGAGTTTATCTGGATTCTGCCAAAACTCTTGTTATAGTGATGCTCTTAAGGCCTGTTCACACTGGGACAATTTTTGCGCGCGTTTATTGCTGACGTTTACGTTTAACGGCTCGTGACTAAACAAAGGGCGCCAATGTGAGTGTGCACACCGACGCGCAAAACGGCAGGCGCATTTTTTAAAAAACGCCTTGGGCTCGTCTTTTTTTTTGATGCGCTGCGTTAAAAACTGGCCGACCAATGAGATCTGCACTTTTGTTCACGTGCCTGGAGCTGCTAAAGTTACAGAAAAACACAACTTGGTGGCGCTCAAGCACAAAACGGTCTTGCCGAGCACACATTGATACGATGAAGAGGAAGTAAGTAGACTTAGGCCCTGTCCCAAATGGCACACTTCATGTGCACTTTAGGTCTTGTGGACTTACAATGGCCGCTGCGTGCGCGTGTCCGTTACGTCCATGAGACTGCAGGGTGTCCCATTTGTCATTTTAGGTCTCAGAAGGGTGCTCGCGAGCATCTCCTTTGAGGTCAATATGTGCCCTCGATACGCACTTCTGCCCAGCCCGCACTGGTGCGGGTTATGTAGCGGACTTCTTCCCGGCAGTCAAAGCGGCATTACGTCATGAAAGTGTGGACTCAGAGGAGACCGTGAGGGTTTAGGGTGCCATTTGGGACAGAGCCAAAGAAGAAGATGAGCTGCTAATGCTGCTTTGCCAGTTAGCAAAAGTGTGTGAATGGTTACTGTCTCTCTTCTTCTTCTGCGTGACAAGCGAGTGTAAAGTGGCGCAGCACCACCTTGTGTACCGGGAGCACCATCTACTGAATTTGCACGTTCACTCCGCGCATCGCAAGTGAAAATCCTGTGTGTGAACACAAAGACACGCCGAAAACGTCTCGAAAAACACTGTCGATAAGCATGCGCGATAATCGTCCCGGTGTGCACAGGCCTTTACACTACACAATAAATCTCTTGCTGTATTTACATCGTGTTTGCATTGTTAGCTATGGAGAAAGCATTTGTGAGAGTGGAGGAATCGACGAGATCACTGCAATAATCAACACTTTTCATGATTTGTTAATTCAACAGCTGTAATAGTAAAAATTTTGTATTCGAGGGTTCCACATGTACTACTTATTTCATATACAAAGATGTTAGCCAATCACAGCAGTGGGCATTTACACTGAAGTCCCACAGCGGACACGCCCCTTCCAACGGAGTGTTCATATCAGAGGGCTAAAATCAGGATTGAAAATAGCCATTTCGTTCTAAATTATGGAAATTTCTATGTAAAAATCATATTAACATTATAATTGTACCTCAGGAAACATTATAAAATTATTTGAAAATATCCAGTTCATGACCTCTTTAAGCAGACAATCTACTAATACTGTAGTAGTAGCTGACATGTTGTTGCAGAATTACTTATAGTTAGAAGAATATCTAAAGTGGACCATCAGAATAAAGTTTTACCCTAAAGGCAACTGAAACACTTAAGAATGTGTTTTGTCATATGAAAACAGTTTCAGTAACATAATCAAAAAAAGGGCTAGTGCAAGAGTGGAGGTCTGTAAACATTCCCCAAGATGTTTGTTTGCTCTGGCTCCCTTCTCTCTCACAAACGCTTGAGGGGAAGAAATGAAGCGAGTGAATAACAGGCAAGAGTTATAACTATGCAACAGAAAATCTTATATAATATGCTTTTGAATTTAATACATTTTCTGTCCATGTTTGCATTTTATTTTCATAAATCATCTCTGTCATAAAACCATTCATAAAATCATAAAATGAAAAACGGTCTGTTTCCAACCATGCTTCAGGGATAGATGTTTTTTTTAAATATTCTGGAAAACCAAGACAAAGAATATCAACTATTTGTTCATATTTTATAATAGAATGATATCTTTTAAAATGTATGTCAACATGGTATTACAACAAAACAATAAGAGGCCTTAAAAGGATACAGGACTGAAGAGGTAAGAGAGAATGTATATATGTGTGTGTGTATGTGACTGCATATGCAGATGGGTTTTATCTTCTGTGGTGGTGCTTTTGGCATTGCTGTGTTGTATTTATAGCTGCTCTTGATAGAAAAAGCCTGCCCAAACCCTACCACTCCAATTAGTCACCCCATAGGTGGAGTAATTTAATAGAACATACAGCCCCAGCCGAGAGCCACCGAGCTCAGTCTGGCCAGACTCTTCACACAGACAGACAGCTTTTCTCTTGAGGTAAGAGCCAAAGGCGCTTGTGTCTATACAGGTAGATTACTAACACCAAACCTCACTGCTACTCGTGAGCAGTAATACAACTACCATCCATCACTAAACCTGTGTTCTTAAAATGACACAAATAATGATAACACTTTATTTTGACTGTCCACTTTAGACATTTTACTAACTATAAGTACTTTGTAACTACATGTCAACAAGCTGTCATTAGAGTATTAGTAATCTGTCTGCTTAATATCTACTAACACTTTTGATGGTCTGCCAACAGACATTTTACCGACTATAAGTAACTTTGCAACTACATCAACTTATACTTACCCAAACCTTAACCGTCTACTAATACTGCAAGGAGAGTTAGTTAACATGTAGTTGACAAGTTACTTATAGTTAGTAGAATGTCTAAACCATTGAAATAAAGTGTAACCCATATAATATCTAATATATGCCTCTATTGTCATGTCTTATGGCTTTTATGATTTTTTGACTAAAATGTTATGACTTTTGTGACTAAAATATGCTTTTGTTGTCTCCGAAATAAAGTTTTGAAGCATTATTTCTAAAATCCACAAAGAGTCATGGTGGAAAGATTAAACATTTATTCTCATAACTGCTTTTTAATTGAATTAAATGCTATGTAACTACATTTTCAATGTAATTATACATTTAAGTACTGAGTAATATCAGGTAACATGTTAGGGTTTAGATTAGATTAGCACTTTTGCATACTTTATAGTCATTACTATAGTACATGGGCATTGTAAAATAAAGTGTTACCTTTCTCTTATGCTCACCAAGGCAGCATTTATTTGATAAAAAATACTGTAAAACAGTAATACTGTGAAATATTAATACAATTCAAAGCATCTGTTTTCAATTCTAAATTTCAGCAGCCATTACTCCAGTCTTCATGATTGGAAACAGATTAGGTGCTTAGTATGTTTGTTTTAAGATTAATTGATGAACTGAAAGTTAATAAGAACAGTAGGCCTATTAATTTAACATTGAAATCTGTTGTAACATTATAAACGTCTTTTGTGTCTTTTTTCATTAATTTAATGCATCCTTGGTGAATAAAATAGTTAATTAAACTTAAAAAAGAATAATAATATACATATACTCCCAAAATTTTGAATCTACTTACAAACTTCAACAACAGTAAAGAATTCATCTCAAAGTGGCTTGGTATTGTGTTAAAAGGTTACCATAGCCATTGTATATGACACCCTAAAGTCTATGACAGCTATAAGTCCCTCTTAAAGCATTTATGGAGAAGATAAAGGCATTTATAGAGTCATGATGGGTGGTCAGACTCTTGTCTCACCCTCTCCATGGATATGGATTGTGCTGGAGCAGGAATGGGGGTGTGAAGGTTGTGAGTGTGGGGCGTGAACACTAGGTCTTAATCTCAGGAGGGTTCAGTCTTCCATCCACCTGCTGCAATCTCTTTTTAGTGTCGTCTGAAAGCATTCCATCTATCTTTCAGACCTCCGCTATACTTTTAATTAGCATTGTGTGATATGGTTGCAAATGTCTCCAAACACAGCTGAGGATTATAAAAGGAAAGATTAGACAAATACCAAATCATGCCCAAGAGATGAGACCTTGTTAGAGGAGATCAGTGTCAAGTGTGCTGGTGACAAAATTTCAAAAGACAAAAGCTTATTAGCTTATTAGATCTATCAAGGATGATTTAGTTGACATATACAGGCTAATTTTGACATTTAACCTTTAACATCAGGGAAATTTTGTCAGCATTTACTCACTCTCATGTTGTTCCAAACCTGTATGAGTGTCTTTCTTCTGTGGGACACAAAAGAAGATATTTTGAGGAATGTTGGTAATCGGACAGTTGATGGACCCCATTGACTTCCATAGGGAAAAATACTATGGAAATCAATGGCTACCATCAACTTTCTGGTTACCAACATTCTTCAAAATATCTTCTTTTGTGTTCAATCCCTTAAGCTTAATTCTTGAATTTAATTATTGCAACGCTACCACCAGACTTGAGTGAATGTAGTAAATTTAATAGAGCATGTGCACATGAGGATTCTTGATGTGAACTAACAGAGACGAGAGGAGGGGTAAGTGGGCCCAGTCCGGAGACCGTTTTAATAGGGTTAGTAAAGACAAATACGATTAGAATAACAAGATTTCCTTTGGCAATATAAGAGGAAACTGTAGTAGATGAACATTTTATTATTTAGACCTATTGAATGACATTTTATGAATAAAAAAAGCTTTTTCTCCAACCAGTGTTAAACAGTGTCGTTGCACATTAGTGATCATGATATTCCAAATCAAGAAATATTGAATTACATAAACCTTAATTATCTTGTTTCTGTTGTCCCAAGTCTATACCCTTTGGTTGTTAGACTACCTTTTTGGTAAAACTTTATTTCGATAGTCCACTTTAGACATTCTACTATTAGTAACTTTGCAACTACATGTCAATTAACTCATTAATTTGCAACATGATGTCAACTAACTCTCATTAGTGTATTAGTAGACTGTTAGGTTAGGGTTAGTAGAATAAGTTGACATGTTGTAAAGTTAATTGTAGTCAGTAGAATTGAAGCATCAAAATAAAGTGTAAGCAGATATTAAGCAGACAGTCTGCAGATACTCTGACTAGTTGTCTCTAAACCCGAATAAGTGGGCAAATCTCAAAAAAATGTAGGTAATCAGCAGAACTGGCAGATTTTTTTTTCATACATTTTAAATTTACTCTCCCTTTCGAGTGTCATGGCAAAGCATGCTGGGAAATAGAAATTCCAGCCCAGTTTCAGTTAAATTTAAGTTTGTCTAAATTAAAAGAAACAAGTGAAACAATTCAGATTACTTAAAATGTGTCCGTTTCGTGAACTCAAAATAAAAAGGAAGTTCTTAATACTCAAAAAAGTTAATTTGATTGAACTCATTTGTTTAATTTAAGTTTACCCTAATCAAACCAATTCATTATTTTGAGTGTTAGGCTTTACAGTGTGTAGTTGCAAAGTCACAGTTGGTATAATGTCTAAAGTGGACAGTGTCGAAAAAAAGTGTTACCCTACATTTTAGATAAGCCTAAGGCAAAAGTGTCAGCACATTTCCAAAAACAGCCCTGGATTAGACAGTTTACAGAAGTGCCTTAAAATGACTTGAAATTATTTATTGAAATTAAAATAAGAACTCGAGTTCCTAGTTCCGAGTTCTTTTAGACCTGTAAATGTCATGTCAAATAATAAAATCTTAAAACGCCACCTGTATTTTTGATAATGAACATACAGTATTCCAAGCTCTTATCTAATTATATATTTATAAGAGTTAAAAATATTCCTTAAAGTCACAAATTTATTAAATAAAATTACTATTATTCTAGTTTTTTAAGGAATATTGCAGTATTTATTATATTTATTTATCCGTGCACTCTCTCTCTCTCTCTCTCTCTCTCTCTCTCTCTCTCTCTATATATATATATATATATATATATATATATATATATATATTATTTATTATTATTATATATATATATATTTTTTTATTTTTTTTTATGTTTCTTTCCTCTTGCTGAATCATCATCTCTTCTCTGATGATGTGTTTAATGGCATGGAGGCGGGATCAATCTGTCACTCACATGACATCACAGCAATAGCAAACCAAACCATCCAATAATTTCCCGATGGATAAAATCAAGTCCCGCCCTACATTTTTTCTTGTTCGAGAAGCCGTTTAAATTCAGATTAATGTCACAATAGGGACTAAAAGACTATCGCAACTTCCTTTTCATGCCGAGTTTAAAAACCGTAGCCAGTAAATAACGAAAAACTGAAAGAGTAATGTCAATTTATTGGGTAAAAAATAAGTTTTGAAAACAAAACTAGGGCTAGAGATTGATAGAAAAAGCAACTAACTTGTCCTAAACACTACAAAACAGTGATATTTTAGTTCATCTATATGGTCTGTATGAAAAGCAAGGCAATACTTTATCTGGTTTGGTATGAAGGGAGCAGAATATAAGTAATAAGTGACACGGTATTCAACAGAATATTAATTTAAAAATGTCTTGACGGGTCGCTGTCACGCTTGTGTTCAGAGGCTCGGACAACTTATTTCCACAAGAAAATACGGTCCGAATAACCTGCATGCTATTTTGATAGTGTGAAAAGACGCATAAGGAACCTAATGGAAAGAATTGAGAGGGTTTGCCAGTTGGATGAAGAAAGGGAGAAAGCCTGAAGAAGTGAGACAGCAGAAAAGGGCAAGACAAACAGGAAGCAGAGGAGGGGGGAGTGAAGGACTGACTGTGCAAGTCAAAGAATTTTCTTAGAAGGATTTTAAGCAAGAGAGCGTGCTTCTCCTGGTTTCCATCTGCTGCCTTTTATGGTAAAAGTGTCGAGGGGGATTTGGTGTAGTAGTGAAGCCCGGGCTGGACGTGGGCTCAGTTAGACACACTCACAACGGGAGCAGGGAGGGAGCGTGTGCGGGACACTGGGGACCCCTGAGGCAGTGGCACAGAGTGAGGCGGCACGCAGCATCACGGGGCTCATGGGAACGATACGCAGAGGGGCTTAACAGGGCCAGGACTCAGACAGCTGCGTGAGTAGATGGCATTCTGTTACCAAGTCTCTCTGTCAATAACTGTTCAAAGAGACGCACTGGAACGATTTGATTTCAGATCAGTTTTAGAATCACTCTTATCTGGCCTATTACAGGAAAGATGGATTATTCTCAGAAAAAGTCCATTCATAGTTATGTTTATAGATAATCGCATCCGTGCCAGACACATTTACACACGCACACTAACACATGCTGACACACAATATAATGGCTGAAAGCTGGAGCTGAGATAACAGGCTGGTTATGATGGTATGATGTAGTGCACTGTGGAATTCCAGTGTGTTCCGTCCAACACGGACTGATGCCTCACTGTGAGGGAATCTCACTGATGCTTGAGGTTTTGATCTCATGGTTAACAACAGCTGATATCCCCTTGAACAAGACTTATTTATAGACCTACATCTCTTAATATTATTCTGGATTCTTAATATTTACATTTATGCATTTGGCAGTATCCAAAGCAACTTCATTCACATTCAAGGTACACAATTTTGTCAGTTCTTGCTTTCCCTGGGAATCGAACCCATGACCTTGGCGTTGCTAGTGCCACATTCTACATCTTTCTTTCTTTCTTTCTTTCTTTCTTTCTTTCTTTCTTTCTTTCTTTCTTTCTTTCTTTCTTTCTTTCTTTCTTTCTTTCTTTCTTTCTTTCTTTCTTTCTTTCTTTCTTTCTTTCTTTCTTCCCTTTGTCTTTCCTTCTTTCCTCACTTTCTTCATTCTTTTATTTCTTTCTTCCTTTGTTTGTTTGTTTGTTTCCTTTCTTGAAAACAGTGTTTATTTATGGATGTAAATATTCTCGTTTTTAGAATATGAATTGAGTAAAATGAATAATAATCTCCTAATTTTTGAAATGGTGTGTAAACAAAGGTTTGATTCTTATAGAAGGTGAAGATCTTTGTTTTAATTGGCAATAAGTGTTTTTAATAGGATGTTTTTTGTAGTTTAATGGTGGAATAAATTGCTATTTAAAAGTCATAAAAGTTTTCCTTCCTTCCTTCCTTCCTTCCTTCCTTCCTTCCTTCCTTCCTTCCTTCCTTCCTTCCTTCCTTCCTTCCTTCCTTCCTTCCTTCCTTCCTTCCTTCCTTCCTTCCTTCCTTCCTTCCTTCCTTCCTTCCTTCCTTCCTTCCTTCCTTCCTTCCTTCCTTCCTTCCTTCCTTCCTTCCTTCCTCTTTCTTTCTTTCCTTCCTCTTTCTTTCTTTCTTTCTTTCTTTCTTTCTTTCTTTCTTTCTTTCTTTCTTTCTTTCTTTCTTTCTTTCTTTCTTTCTTTCTTTCTTTCTTTCTTTCTTTCTTTCTTTCTTTCTTTCTTTCTTTCTTTCTTTCTTTCTTTAATGGCTTTTAAATGTTTTCCCCAAATATGAGTTACCTTAATTCTTTGGGTCTAGTTTTATTTGTTATGGTACAAATAGTTATTTTTCCCCTTACATTTACTCATTTCATATATACGTAGGTATATGTAATTGATGACACTGCTATATATACGTCCTTCGGATGAGACGTTAAACCGAGGTCCTGACTCTCTGTGGTCATTAAAAATCCCATATACAGTATATCCTGGATAAAGAGTAGGGGTGTAACCCCGGCATCCTGGCCAAATTTGCCCATTGGCCCCTGTTCATCATGGCCTCCTAATCATCCCCATATACTGATTGGCTTCATCAGTCCTCTCCACCTCTCCACCAATCAACTGGTGTGTGGTGGGCATTCTGGCGCAATATGGCTGCCATCGCATCATCCAGGTGGATGCTGCACATTGGTGGTGGATGAGGAGATTCCCCCCTTCTATGTAAAGCGATTTGAGTGCCTAGAAAAGCGATATATAAATGTAACAAATTATTATTATTATTATTATTATTATTATTATTATTATTATTATTATAAAATGTATTCGATATTTTGAGTGTGAAAATGTTTAATCACTAAAATGTTAATTTCATTTATTACAACTATAATTACACTGTTGACCCTTCCCTTAAAGGTGGGGTAAGTGATATTTGCTGAACATTGTTGATATTTGAAATCAACCCAAACAAACACACCCCTTTCTTTATTGCTCTGCCTCCAAAGCATTTCCAATATTAACGCAGGTCCTAAAGCTCTTTCCTGATCAAAACCTTTCATTTTCCAGTGATATTCTTATGAGCTTTTCTCTTTTGTAATGTCTCTCAGCCATCTCTCTTTCAACAGTCTTTCTTCAAATCTCCCTCTTGCTCGTTCTCTCTCCTCCACCGTCATACGCCCCCGAATGCTGATTGGCTATATGTTTGCTGTTGGGTCTGGTTGTGTCGTTCCGACTAACTTTCAAACACCGTTTTTTAAATGTGACCCTGTCGCACAGGTATATTTGTGGCAATAGCCAACAATACATTGTATGGGTCAAAATTAAAGATTTTTCTTTTATGCCAAAAATCATTAGGATAATAAGTAAAGATCCTCCATGAGAATGTTCCATGAAGATATTTTGTAATTTTACTACCGTTAATATATCAAAAATGTATTATTAGTAGTAATATGCATTGCTAAGGACTTAATTTGGACGACTTTAAATGCAATTTTCTCAATATTTAGATTTTTTGCACCCTCAGATTCCAGATTTTCAAATAGTTGTATTTCGGCCAAATATTGTCCTAACAAACCATACATCAATGGAAAGCTTATTTATTCCGCTTTTAGATTATGTATAAATTTAAACTTGACTTTTGACGGTTTTGTTGTCCAGGGTCACAAATATCGCTTACCCCACCTTTAACCCACCCTTAAACCTACCCATCAACCCTGTCCCTAAACTCACCCACCTCAATAACATCGAACAACATGAACACAATAAGTACATTGTACCTAACTATTATTATTATTATTTTAATGTAAGTACACAGTAGACATAATAGAAAGTGTGACCAATGATACTAAAATAACACTGCTTTAATGTTTCACGAATTCCACAAGTAAATCCTGATGATCACGCTCTCCAGCATGATTTGAAAATGATCCAAAAAGTATCTCATGCTTCAGTGGAAGCAAGAACATCTGGAAATGATTTCACCGATTAACTCATATTATTAGTGACCTAAAATAGTTCAGAATCTGATATACATCTTAGTCATCATGTTTATTTGTTGTAAATGTATCAAACAAACCAGCTTCAGTTTATTTACGGGATTTCGTTTTCAAGGTGGTCACAGACTTCTGGACACCACTGTATATCATTTCAGCAGCACAATGGTTGATGATGCCAAATACATATTATATCAACACAGATGACATATTCTCACATCTCCTCAAACTCTCTCCATCACAGGACTGAAAGGCTGAAGTAAAGATGACAGATCGCTATGACTGCCACTACTGTAAGGAGTCTCTGTTTGGGAAGAAGTATGTTCTTCGTGAGGAAAACCCATACTGTGTGAAGTGCTATGAGAGCCTGTACTCCAATACCTGTGAGGAGTGCAAGAAACCCATCGGCTGCAACAGCAGGGTAACATTAGTTAAAATACCATATATATAGTTGCATGAAACCACATCAGATTGGAGCTTGCAGATCGAAAAAGTGCTTTCCAGTTTTGTCATCAAATAAACAGTGGGAGGTCCATAGGTACTACTTATCAGTACATAATCAGATTACTTTATTGTAGTTCTAGACTATAAGGGCCCTTTCATGCCTACCTTGTTTGGTCTGGATTTTTGCACTTTTCAGTTTGATCCAAATCAAAATTACAGGTGTGAAACCTCCCCTGTACCACGCTCTGGACCAAAGAGACGAAATTTGGTAGTCTCGGTCCGGATAAAACTGAACAAAGGTTTGGTTTGTATCTAGTGTTTCTAGTTTACAAGAAGTTTGGTTGTTCCCGTGTATCCTAAACAACTGAGAGAAGAAGACAGAAGATAGCAGGAAAAATTATTGATTTTTCTTTTATGCCAAAAATCATTAGGATATTAAGTAAAGATCATGTTCCATGAAGATATTTTGTAAATTTCCTACCGTAAATATATCAAAAATGTATTATTATTAGTAGTAATATGCATTGCTAAGGACTTAAAGGGTTAAAGGGTTAGTTCACCCAAAAATAAAAATTCTGTCATTAATTACTTACCCTCATGCCACCCGTAAGACCTCCGTTCATCTTCGGAACACAAATGAAGATATTTTAGTTGAAATCTGATGGCTCTGAAAGGCCTCCATTGGCAAAATGCACGGTTCACTCTCAAGACCCTTAAAAGGTACTAAAGACGTCGTTACAAAGTCCATCTCACACCAGTGGTTCTAAAATAACTTTATGAATCGGCGAGAATAGTTTTTGTGCAATATATCACTTATATAGTAATGACGATTTCAAAACACGGCATCATGAAGCTTCGAAGCATTATGAATCAGTGAGTCGAATCATGATTCGGAACGCGTGTCAAACCGCCAAACTGCTGAAATTTGCCGATCCAAACTGCTGATTCCACTCACTGATTCATAACGCTTCGAAGCTTCATGATGCCGTGTTTTGAAATCGTCATCACTATATAAGTCGTTATTTAGGGTTTTTTTGCGCTCAAAAACTATTCTCGCCAATTCATAAAGTTATTTTAGAACCACTGTAGTGAGATAGACTTTGTGACGACGTCTTTAGTACCTTTTAAAGGTCTTGAGAGTGAACCGTGCATTGTGCCAATGGAGGCCTTTCAGAGCCATCAGATTTCAACTAAAATATCCTCATTTGTGTTCCGAAGATCAACGGAGGTCTTACGGGTGTCGAACGACATGAGGGTAAGTAATTAATGACAGAATTTTCATTTTTGGGTGAACTAACCCTTTAATTTGGACTATTTTAAATGCGATTTTCTCAATATTTAGATTTTTTTGCACCCTCAGATTCCAGATTTTCAAATAGTTGTATCTCGGCCAAATATTGTCCTAACAAACTATACATCAATGGAAAGTTTATTTATTCAGCTTTCAGATGATGCATAAATCTAAACTTGACTTGCCAGACGAAAAGAGACAACTTAGAGAAGAAAACAGAAGATAGCAGGAAAAATTAGCCATGGTAGCAAATGGGGAGAGGAGGAGACAAGGTTTTTAATTGATAAATATGGTCTGACGACATAAAAAGTCAACTGGAAAAAAACGCACAAAAATAGACACTTTCCAAGTATTCTCCTCCTTTTCTGCCTGCGACAATAAAATGTTCGCACAACAAGGACGTTCATTTGGACTAGCCTTGAGTATAGTTGGTGCTGCAGATAGTAATGCCATGATAATAACAGTATAGTCAAGTCAAGTCAACTTTATTTATATAGCGCTTTTAACAATGCAGATTGTTTCAAAGCAGCTTCACAGTGTTAAACAGGAAAATAATGCAACAGAATTTGATTCAGCCGTATAGCCATTCTGGAGAAAGCGGTGATGTCATCAGCTCATTTAAATTATCATACAGTGACAATGTGGGCATTAGAACAGTAATTAGATCAGTAATTTAGTTTATATGGTTAATTTAGTTTAATAATTAGATTTATTTGGATATTTAGTTGAAAAATGTAGTGTCCCCAACTGAGCACGCCAAGCCAGAGGCAACAGTGGCAAGGAAACCAATGGGCGACACCACTTATTTTGTTTTCGATACGATACTGATACTTTCAAGGCCAGTATCGTCAATACCAATACGATACCGCTAAACCGCTATAGTGGCAACCATATGCGTCTGTTCATTCATTCTTGTCAAAGTGACCCGCCTAATTGACAACACGCTGACGTCAGACGCACGTCCGTTTACAAACCAATCAATGTCAAGATGCAGCCCACATAGTAGGGATGGGCGATACCACTTATTTTGTTTTCGATACGATACCGATACTTTCAAGGCCAGTATCGCCAATACCGATATGATACCGCTAAACCAAACTTTTTAATTATTACATTTATAAAATTATTACAATTACTAAGAGTACACTGGGTAACTATACCCACTTAACATTATATTTGAAAGGCATTTTAAGTTTTTAACATTCAATATGCCTTAATTAAAAATTTTTTGATTATATTTTTGTTTACACATGGTTAAAATTTGTATTTGTTGTGGTAAACATGGAAATCTACAAATACTATTGGTGAACTACAGTCATTGTAGTAAAACCATGGTTAATTTTCATAATGGACTACCAGTGACGTGCCGTTGCACCCATAAAATGCAATGTTTTTACTATGACATGATTTATATTAACATAGAACATGATCAATATGAACGCTTAACATTACATTTAAATAAGTGTTTGCACAAACTATGTAGGCTACAGTTTCAATTTGTTTATTGTGAAATAATTTAAACATATTTTTTTTTGTCATCTGATGAGCATTGTTGTGGGCTGCGTTTCCTAAAGCATGGTTTCTTATGATACTTTTTTGAAACGCAGCTCTGTTTGAATACAATGTCAGCATTGAGCGAACGCTCCATGTGATTGATTGGTTCGGTCTTGCAGCATTTCTTGCGTTCAGATAATGGTTCAGAAGAGCAGGGAAATAGTCCTATACTACACAATTATTCGCTTACATAGGTTATTCATATTGTAAGCAATTAAAGGGGCTATATGCAACTTTTCCCCCAAAATAAACGTAACAATAGCCTTTTTATTTGACCATTTATGACTCAAACATCTCCTGATGAGCATACTGACACCTTGTCCGCTCACAGTGGATGCACCTATAAGCCTGTATCCTATTTTTCCTATTTTCTGGCGGGTCGTTTTTTCCCGCGCTGTCAGCGGATGTGACGTCACCACCGCTGCGAGAGCGAGCAGAAAATAAGAGCAGTTCTGCTTTTTGGCCACAGGTGTCAGTCGCGAGTTTAAATTTCAGAAAAACGCATATAGCCCCTTTAAATAATCGTTTTAAATAAACAAAATTACTGGTTAAAAAAACACCTTAGTATCAATATTTTTATTTGAGTATCGATACTTTTTGATACTCACAATAGTATCGATATATCGATACTCACATCAGTATCGATACGCCCATACGGCAACAGGACGCAAGTATGTCATGTGAAGTTCTTTAGTACGCTCGTCTAATTGCAATGTGAAACCAAACCAAAACTAACCGAATGTATAATATGTATCAAAACATGAAATTTGGTTCGGATCCTTGGTGCGGACTTTCAGGTGTGAAAACGCCCTAAATGTAAGCATGCATTTACACATTTCACTTGCACAAAAACAGATTCAGTATTCCTCAAAATGAATAAAATTCAACCAGAATTGTCATCAAAGTGTGTCTTTTGCTGTTTTAGGATCTGTCCTACAAGGACCGTCACTGGCATGAGGACTGTTTCCACTGCTTCCAGTGCAAGCGCTCACTGGTGGACAAGCCCTTCTCCACTAAAGACGAGCAGCTGCTGTGCACCGAGTGCTATTCTAATGAGTACTCCTCCAAATGCCATGACTGCAAGAAGACCATTATGCCTGGTAAGAGACTATTACTTTTATTACCAACTATTTATTTTACACTCGGCACTGCCATAAAAACATAATTCATTCAGCAGCACATTCTTTCCATTAAAGCAAAGACAACTGCTTCCTTTCACACAGGCCCAGATCTTGTGAAGAAAGAATAACTGTCATTATACAGATAAATTATAGGCCCATCATGACGTCAAAGCAATAGATTAAGCAATCTGCACACTGGTAATAAATATTAATTAATAAATCCTCAAAGACAGGTGCTCATGACCATGTAAAAGTGTAGCACTCTCATTAACCCATTATGTTTTATCTTTCCAAAACATAATATTTCAAATATGGAGCTTAAAATATACGAGCCAGACTCTTAAAAACAACGAAACTGTCCTGTCTCTATTTACACTGCGCCACTGCTGGTGTTTATTCATCTGGATGTGTTGAAAGAGAATTGTGTTTCGTCTGATGCCTTTTTAACAGCTCAATGCTGTTCATGTAGAATTTGGCATCAAAGTAATTTTATTGTATTCAAGAAAAAAGAAAAAAAAGGTCACTAAGCCATTTAAATGTGACCAAATGCCCACTTATGCAAACAAGGAGAACAGATTAAGAACGCCAATAAATAAATTGATATTTTTGGGGATGGTTCACCCAAAAATACAGACCCATAAGACTTCCGTTCATCTTTGGAAGACAAATGAAGATCGTTTTGATGAAATCTGAGTGAAAATATTTAAAAAATGTACAGCCTTCATTCAATCCGTTCTTCATATAAAGTGATCGTGTCTCTTCAGAAAATTTGGACTAAACCGCTCAATTCATATGGATTTTTTTTTTTTACGATCTCTTTATGAACGTTTTGAAGCGTCAACGTTTCAGTTGTGTGGCTGAAAAAATATCTTCATTTGTGTTTTGAAGATGAATGAAAGTCTAATGAGTTTGGAACAACATGAGGGTGAGTACATGATGACAGAATTTTCATTTTTGGGTGAAACTAAAGTCCACATGTTTGTATGAATCCATAAATGCTCATTTACATTCACCCATATAAAATGACTCAAACTTATATTTGTCTACATATACACTACCATTCACATTTTTTTTTAAAGAAAGTACTACTTTTATTCAAGAAAGAAATACAAATGATAGTAAAGACATTTATAATGTTACAAAAAATATATATATATTTCAAATAAATGCCATTCTCTTAAATGTTCTATTCGTGAAAGAAACATTAAGCAGCACAACAGTTTTCCACATTTCTAAAAATAGTATAATGTTTCTTGAGCAGACAATCGGTGTATTAGGATCATGTGAAGACTGGTGTAATGTTGCTGAAGATTCAGCCTAACTGAATTTACAATTTTACTACTTTTGTTTGTCGCAATTAAATGCAGTCCACTCAAACCCCAAACTAGGCTAGCTATTAGAATAATTATGAGATTATAGAAAGTATCTTATTATCTAGTATAACATGACCTGATATTGTGGACATGGACTTATATCTACTGTACAAACTTCTTTTCATAAGCAGAATGTTGTTGTATCTTCTTCTCCCTCAGGCTCCAGGAAGATGGAGCATAAAGGAAACAGCTGGCATGAGACCTGCTTTACCTGCCAGCGCTGCCAGCAGCCAATTGGCACCAAGAGCTTCATCCCCAAAGACAACAATAACTATTGCGTGCCCTGCTACGAAAAGCAGTTTGCCATGCAGTGTGTTCACTGCAAGAAGGTAGACTTCACAGTTGAAGGAAACAAAACTTTTTAACGTTTTACTAGGCTACATGAAGTACATATACATTATATGAAACGTTTAAGACTCCAGAAACGCTGCATACTAATTTACTACTTCCTGAACACTGTGCACTATATTATAAGTTGACCATTTTCCATTGTGGGATACAGTATTCCATGCAATGTTTTAGTTATATTGCATATTTTGAGAAATCCATTTATTCTATGCATACAGATAATCTGCATACTGTAAAAAACATGATAGTCTGATCATATTCAATCTCTTCCTTCTCTGTCTAGCCCATCACCACTGGAGGTGTGACTTACCATGACCAGCCCTGGCATAAGGACTGTTTCCTGTGCACTGGATGTAAGCAGCAGCTCTCTGGCCAGCGCTTCACCTCTCGTGATGACTTTGCCTACTGCCTCAACTGCTTCTGCAACTTATACGCCAAGAAATGTGCCTCCTGCACCACCCCCATCAGTGGTATGTATGAATACACTGTGTCCGAAATCAAAATTGTTCCCTAGTATGGGAAAAATAGTATGTCTAAATACATAGTATTCGAAAAAGTGTATGCGAAAAGTACCCGGAAAGCCTACCACTTCCGCCGAGATTGTGCATACAATGGACACTTTACTATCCTATGAAGCCACAGGAGAAGACTTATGAATGAAAGTGAAGACCTAACTGACACCGGTAGGTCACGTGACAGTAACAACATGGCGGATGTAGTACGTTCATATCATATTCATACTATAAAGAATGTACTTTTTTAATGGCCGCAAAGTAAATTCAAGTTCAAATGTAGTACCTTCTCAGACAGTATGCGATTTTGGATGCAGCGATAGTCATATTTCTGTTCTGCCGCTCCTCGGATTTGGAATGCCCTCCCCGACCATCTGAGGGCACCTCAAACTACTGAGACTTTTAAAAAAGGACTAAAAACATTTATTTTTAGGAGAACTTATGACTTTTAACTATTCAATCTATTAGTATTTTATCCTTCTTAAATGATCTTAACTGTAGCACTTTGAGATTTGTTCCAAATGTAAAGTGCAGTACAAATAAAATGTATTATTATTATTATTATTATTATTATATGAAAATATATTTGCCCGTGTGCCATCACAGATCCCATAATATCCAAACAAGCTGTTTTTGGATGCTTTAATGGTACAAAGACCTCTTACATGTCAAAAGATCAAGGCAAATTTGATTTCTCATGACGTGATGACCTCCTTTTTTTATGTAAAAGGACAAATGTTCAAACAATTTTAGAAATGTTGCCTTGATAACTAACTAAAATAAAATAAGTTTGAGCTGAAGTACTAAGACTGAAACTGAAATAAACATAAATGAAAGCTAAATAGAACTATTAAAAAAAACCTGAATAAAATGGAAAAAGCACCTAACAAAGTTACTAAAATTTAAATGAAAACTGAATGTATAAAAAAAAACAGGTAAAATATTAATAAATACTGTAATATTACATAAGTAATACTAAAATAACACTGGTGTAACAAAACATGATGCATAAATGTTTATTTTATTTTACCATATACCATTAATTGTTATTTTTAATTAAAAAACGTAATTTTCAGTCTAAATTACTCAAATATGTCAGCATAAAACAAATAGGGTATTTCCAGACACATTGATGATTTTGAAGTGTCACCAAACATTTTATTTATATATGATTATGTACAGTATATATTACATTTTAATACTTAAATAGTACTAAAATCATTCCATCATGCCTCATTCCCGACATTCCAAAAAACCGCAAACACCATGATCAATACTCTCAGCCATTTATTTCATCAGGCTTGTTGTCAGTGAGGAACGTTCCATGCAGTTCAATAAAAACTCAATTCATAATGCCTAGAAAAACGTTCACTAAAACACTGACATGTGAAACACACATCATTTTGCATCAATGACGCAACACACATCCTAACTGCATTTGACCCTATGGGGCTATAAATTCAAAACTGTCAAGGGATTTACCTGATATTGGCCTAACCATTTGAATGGGCCTATTCCAATCTAAATCACAGATCATTTTAATAATACATTTTCACAATATAATAATTTAAATGGACCAGAATGTTCCCCAAAGTTGCAAAACTCACCAAAAATTCCTCTACTTGTTCTTCCAATTCAACATCCTGTGGCACATAACATGGCCAATTCAAATGATAAAAACTGAATTGGAGGCACTTCTTAAATTCAGAATTTTGCTCAACCCTGTTTCAAAGAGCTCAAATCTACTGGCTTTCCATGAATTCCTATGGAATAGGCCTACAGCTCCATCTGCTTGTTGCTAATGCTATAACATGTTTGTCATCGCACGCAGGACTTGGAGGAAGCAAGTACATCTCCTTCGAGGAACGCCAGTGGCACAACGACTGTTTCAACTGCAAGAAGTGCTCAGTGTCTCTGGTGGGCAGAGGTTTCCTCACCGAGAGAGATGACATCCTGTGTCCCGAGTGCGGCAAAGACATCTGAAAGTGTGCATGGAAGCATCCACAACGCTTAAATGTTAAACTAAAGCATTGGAAAAGCATGAAACAGTGTGCACAATGAATACACTTAGGTACTCCATGGAAACATAGTAAAGTAAAGATTATGATAGCGTATGAATAACAAGAGGCAGATTTTCTTTATTTCAAGAGAGTTATTTGAGCTTGCTTAAACTTGAAGACTGAAGAAAGAATTGGTTCTAAAGATAAAACTGTAAATGAAAATGAAAATAATACACATTGTTATCTCTTTAAAATGTCTGACCGGCTCTCGGATGTGTTGCATAACCCATATGTCTTAACTTGCAAAAAACGTTTTTGGGCCTTTTTGTGCATCTAACAGTTCTATACATGTCTATAGTAATGCAAAATCAATAAAGCTTACTGAAACAAAATGTAAAATTGTTTTTGTGTTGGTTTTTTTTGTGTGTTCACGGATATTTAGCCTGACAGTGTGACATCACTGGAATTGACTATAAAAATTTAAGTATAAATTAATATTATTATATTTGAAATGTCTCGTCATTAAAAGGGATAGTTCACCCAAAAATACAAATTCTGCCATCATTTACTCACCCTCAAGTTGTTTCAAACCTGTGTGAGTTTCTTTGTTCGGCTGTACACAAAAGAAGATATTTTGAAGAATGTTTGTAACAAAGCAGAGCAACCATTGACTACCATAGCATTTTTTTTTTTTACCTATCAATGGTTGCTCTATCTGCTTGGTTACAAACATTCTTCAAAATATCTTCTTTTGTGTTCAGCAGAACAAAGAAACGCATACAGGTTTGGAACAACTTGAGGGTGAGTAAATGACGACAGAATTTTCATTTTTGGGTGAACTATCCCTTTAACGCGCGCAGTTGTGGGAGCGCGCGCAAATGGTTGAAAACCATTAGAGGAATAACTAGGGTGAATTCAGTGTGATTTGGACACTTTTTCCAAGTCATCTCAATCGCAAAAAGTGTCCCAATCACCCTGAATTCACCCCTATAGATATGTGGCAGCACAAAACAAAGAAATATACTAGTATAAATATACTATAAGTGACCGGAGATTGAGTACCATAGCAGTGATGTAGGCTACTGCTGGTATCAGATGGTAAGGCTATGATGACTATGTAGGCTATAGGCTACAGTTCATGTCCGCTATGGCAATCATACATTTGGGTACTCTTATGACCATGTGTATAAGATGAAGTGTAAAGGAGTCAGGCGAGTCTATATTTTTTGGAAACACGCAGTAATTAAGTGTTGGCGTTGCTATTTTTGTTGTTGCACAACTTCTTTCCTAAATGCGCGTGCTCCCACAACTGCACGCTCTCATGAAGAGACGCTCCATATTTCTAGCCAATTCCAAAGACGTTACAGTAACAAGCATCTATTATTGCATAGCAAGCACTCAGTAGGCTACATATCAAACAATAATATAAGACAATAGGGCCACCTAGTGTTGAACAATGAAATTAGTTTTGCAGACAAATGCAAGTTGTGCCCAAGTATTAGATGAAGGAAATGCAGTCAAGTTTCCAGTATAGAAACTACTTCAATTTCCAATATAAAAGCAATGTGCACCTGATGAAGTGGGCTGATTAAATGTCCAGAAAGAAGCCAATAATTCACACATTTGTATCATTTGATACTTCTGATGACATTACTATTTCAAAACATTTTATCATAAAGGTAAAAAAACCCAACAAGTAGACCGTCCAAACTTTTGACAGGTAGTACATTTTGTAATGGTGGAATTTGTTTATAGGACTTCAGGAAAACTCCCAAAGCTCTGTGATTTCAATGTCTCCGCCAACTGGGACAAAAACTTGAGATGCAACTGCATGGAAAATAAGCATCTTCAATAAGAGGCAGTGGAGTGTTTGAAAGCTGAATAAAGAGAGAGGCAAGAGTGAGAGACTGTGAGCTGACAAGAGCAAAAGAACAAAGTAGAAATTCTCTGATCTCTGACTGGAGTTAAACTACAAAGAACGAGACAATGGTGAAAAGGTTATTATAACCATTGCTGTCTCCATAGTCAGTTTCCTTCTGCCTAAGCCTGAATGAAGAACAACTAGGGCTGTGCACCATCCAGAAATGAACGTCTTTTATATTTAAAGAAAAAAGGTCAATACGATTTTTTTTAAATTTAAACTTATTTAGCAAGAAAGCATTACATTTATAAATCAAAAAGATTTATAATTTAAATAAACGCTGTTATTTTGAACTTTCCATTCATCCAAGAAATTCTGTAAAAAGAATTATCATGATTTCCACAAAAATATGAACTGTTTTTAACATAGATGACAATAATAAAGGTTTCTTAATCAGCAAATTAGCATATTAGAATGATTTCTGAAGAATCATGTGACACTTGAGTCTGGAGTGCTGAAAATTCAAAACAGAAGTTTACTCAATCTTATTTTAAATTGTAATATTTAACATATTTTTGATCAAATAAATGCAGCCTCAGTGAGCATGAGACTTAAACCGTTTGTAAGTACCTACCAACAACTTTTCAACAGGAACAAGCTGTTACTGTTGTTACTGTACCTGTAACAAAGCAGAATTATGAATGGAATGAAATTCATACATCATAAATATTTAATAAATTAACCCATTTCATGGATTACAGCAGTGTACTTAAAGGGATAGTTCACCCAAAAATGAAAATTAGCCCACGATTTACTCACCCTTAAAGGAACACACTGACTTTTTTGTGACTTTAGCTTATTCCCCGTATCCCGCAGAGTTAGAAAAGTCCATACATACCATTCTCATCTCTATGCGTGCCATAACTCTGTCTGACGCACCCACCACTAGCCTTGCTTAGCACAAAGACTGGAGGTAAACAGCTCCAGCTAGCCTACTGCTCAGTAAGTGACAAAATAACACCAACATTTTCCTATTTATAAGACCGACGGAAAATGAAAAGTTAGGATTTTCTAGAGACCGACATGGCTAGGAACTATACTCTCATTCCTGCGTAATAATCAAGGAACTTTGAGCCGTACCATGAGTGCAGGGGAGCAATGATATTACGCAGCGCCTGAAAATAGTCCCCAGCACGCTCTCTGTGCAAGCAGGCTGTCACGTTGGTTATGTTGACGGAAGTTAGCCTACTTTCAGGCGCTGTGTAATATTGCGCAGCTGCACTCATGGCAATGTTCCTCGATTATTACGCAGGAATGAGAGTATAGTTCTTAAGACATATCGGTCTAGAAAATTGCAACTTTAAATTTTCTTTCGGTCTTAGTACACGATGTAGCTATACACATCACAACATGTAAATAGGAAAATGTTGACGTTATTTTGTCACTTATTGAGCTGTAGGCTAGCTGGAGCCGCTTATCTCCAGTCTTTGTGCTAAGCTAGGCTAGCGGTCGGTGCGTCAGACAAGAGTTATGGCACGCACGGAGATGAGAATGGTATGTATGGACTAACTCTGGGGGATATGACATTCTTCTTTCAGACAAATACAATTGGAGTTATATTAAAAAAGTCCTGGCTCTTCCAAGCTTTATAATAGCAGTAGTAGTTGCTCTGTTTTTGAAGTCCATAAAAAATACATCTCTGTCTGTCAAATAATGTGCTCTAACTTTATTTAGATCTCTGGAGGGTTAATAAAGGCCTTCTGAAGTGAATCGATGCGTTTGTGTAAGAAAAATATCCATATTTTATAAAGTAAAGTGCCAGCCGATCGCCTTCCGTATTCAATTTCTGGAAAAAGTGTTGAAAGTGCGTCTGCCGTTCATAAGGCTAACGCTACCAGGTACGCTCGTCAGACGTCACATACGCATCTTGAATTGTGAGAAGGCACTTTCAACACTTTTACACGGAAGGCGATCGGCTGGAACTTTACTTGATAAAGTTTTAAATATGGATATTTTTCTTACACAAACATTTTTCTTCAGAAGGCCTTTATTAACCCTCCAGAGCCGTGTGGAGCACGTTATTTGATGGACAAATGCATTTTTTATGGACTTCAAAAACAGAGCAACTACTACTGCTATTATAACGCTTGGAAGAGCCAGGACTTTTTTAATATAACTACGATTTTATTCGTCTGAAAGAAGAATGATGACTCATGGGTGAGTAAATCATGGGCTAATTTTCATTTTTGGGTGAACTATCAACTTCAAAAAAAAAAAAAAAGAACCGCAAACACCATGATCAATACTCTTAGCCATTTATTTCATCAGGCTTGTTGTCAGTGAGGAACGTTCCATGCAGTTCAATAAAAACCTCAATTCATAATGCCTAGAAAAACCTTCACTAAAACACTGACATGTGAAACACACTTCATTTTGCATCAGTGACGCAACACACATCCTAACTGCATTTGACCCTACGGGGCTATAAATACAAAACTGTCGAGGGATTTACCTGATATTGGCCTAACCATTTGAATGGGCCTATTCCAATCTAAATCACAGATCAACTTGCAAACATCTTGCCGGAGAAAGGCGCAATTTCTTCAAAGTTACTCTGTACATTCCTATTTCAGTAAAACACAGCAGACAAACTTCTAAAACACGCCAAGAGCACGTGGGTTGGATTTGTCAACATGATTCACGTACAATGAAAAGTGTATTAATTGCAAGAAAGATTTCTAAAGGGAAAATCTGAGCAGTCCAACATAAAACTGCTAGGAATGTGTCAGTTTCAGCCTTCACCACAAACTACATCAGGTCAAAAGCATTTCCTGGTGTGAAATGAACCGGAGGGTCACATTGCACAAGTCACTTTTCCTGAGGGTAGTAAGTAAAGGTGAGTGACAACTTGAGGTGTGTGACAAGAACCCATCTTTCAAATTCATGCGTCTCATCATGAGTGTCTTTCTTGGCCAACACAGAGACCCAGCAGACGATGTCAGTGGCGTTAACCATCCGTCCTTGATGAGATCCGAGATTATGGCCATGTGACATGTTGAATCTTTTTCTTTGTATCAGGTGACTTAATGTCCTTCTGCCATGAAAAAAGAAGAAGAACTTAATCAGAAAACTTAAAATTCACATTTACTGTCAAGACAGGTCAAAACCAAATCCACTCTCACACCAACATCACACACACTGTCAGTGTAAATAAACAGATTTCCATGATGTTAGTGTCATACTCACAGCCGTGTCACGTTCTCCATCGCTGGGGGACGTGCGCTTTAGCTTAGACGTGGCATTGTTTGAATGTAGCGAGGAGTTGGCAGTGTTTGAGTGATTACAGGGGCTTTTGGGACTGGCACCCGGCGATGACACCGGTGTCCTGTTGGACGAATTTGAGGAAGAGCAGTTTGTAGAGGTCCCAGAGATCTTGCGTATGGGGTTTGTGAGACTGATGCTGGAAACTGGGGGCTTTATTCGGTCTGTGACGACAGGAGCTGCTGAAGCATCAGGTTTCCTCAGCTTCACACTGCCAGTTTTAGTAGAGCTGCCGTCAAACACAATCAACGGCCTCTTCCTGCCACTATCAGTGCTTGAACTGAAACAAAACAGAGATATAATATAAGAGAAACCCCTTTGGACATTTTCACGCAGTTACAGAACAGCCATGACAACTTTCTGCAAACAGAACAAAATGTATATTATATACACAAAAACAAATTCCCCATTGCTGCAAATTTTCTTTTATACCACATATTCAGAGTTTGTATTAAGTTTAGTTATACATGATGCAAACAAAATACATGCAAACAAGTTTGCTATTGCTGTGATGTCATGTGAGTGACAGGTTGATCGCACCAGTAAACACGTCATCAGAGAAGATGAGATGTTGATTCAAGAGGGATGGGGAAGATATTTTGATTAAAGATTACAAGTGCACACATTTTTATTTTAAAAGAATGAATAAAATCACATACTACAAAATTCCCAAAATAATTGAAAGTTTTGACTTCATGGTGACTTTAAGCATCCCCTCCATCCCCAATAAAGAGAATATTATATTATAGTGCATTACATTATAATATATAACAGGTAACAGGTTCGTTCATTCAATAATATTTGCACTGAAAAAGAAAAAAAAACATGTAGACAAATCCAAATGCATGGTGGGATGTCTGTAACAGTGTTGGGGAGTAACTAAATACATGGAACGAAATTACGTAATTTAATTACAAAACAAATGTAATCCATTACAGTTACTGAGAAAAAAACAATTCTGTAAAAACCTAGGATATGTTGAATAATATTCATTTGTTGTTTTGCCTGTTTTTGATGTGGATGATGCCTCCTGCCATTTACAGGCCTTTAGTAAAGTGATGCTACTCTGATGCTTTTGATTGGCTCTCGTTTGAATTTGCAGCGCACCATGTCTGCCGATTACATCAATCTGAAAGCTTTAGGCTACAACCTGAGAGTTGCCACCATGGCGACTTTGGCAAGTGATAAAAATGCGATCCAGTGTTGGAAATTTAAAAATAATTGAATCCAGAAATTAACAGTTCCGTGCAAAATATGTTTGCCAAATATTAAAATGCTATTGACATCAAAGGGTTCAATGTCGAACCTGAGGAAGCATGTCCTATGACGAATGTTAACCTAAATCACCTCCTAGTGGACAAATCTCTCTATTAGTTTGTCCCATTTTGACTTGCAAAATAGAGCTATTTAACTACACAACGATTAATCATTGAGCCTAAACAATATTTTAAGTGGAATATACCTATTTAAAGCTGCTGTCCGTAACTTTGTGTGTTCAAGATTTACACAAATTATATAATGAGAATGTACAACATGAATCCTTTTTCCAAACCGTGTTTTTGTCTTACCCTGAATTATTATGGTACACTTATAATAAGTGTTTATATTGGAACTATTTCAGACCAGTCTTGTAGGAACCGTTGCGGAGGAGCACAGTCCCTGCGTGATTCGCCATAGACATAAACAGAGAGCAGTAGCTCCGACTAGGGCTGTGCAATTAATCGAATTTCGATTTCGATTTCGATTTTGCCTCCCAACGATCACCAAAATAGTACAATCGAGAAAAAACGATTATTTTGCCTTGCGTTCTGAATGAAACGCGCATGCGCTCATCCGCCCCTCCCGAAGCCACAATCTCTCTCAGATCGGGAGTCTCGTGTGCATATCATCCGCTGGAATTTAAAAACTCTGCGCGAGTAAAGATGGCAGAAGGAGGGCAGTTACAGCAGCGTTTGGTGAGCAAAAAAGGCAAAACCAACTCCGTTGTCTGGGAACAGTTTGGCTTCGAGGAATCAGACGACGAGCAAAAACATGTTACGTGCAAGATTTGCTACATGTAGTGTCTGCAACGCAAGAGAACACCACGAATTTGTTTAACCACTTGAAAATTAAACAGAGTGACCTATGACAATCTAATATAGAAACAAAAACTGACGAGAGCAGGGATGCCGTGTAAACGTCCTTTTTCCCCCCTCATATTTTTCAAATAATTCTCTCTTTGTAAACTTTGTTCAATGCATGCGAGTGCTGTCGTATGTTCGAATATGACCAGTCGTTTTCCCCGTCATCACCCGGGTTTAGTGCCAGAAGACGCGAATGAGAAGCCGCGCGCTGTGAGAAAATGTATCTGTATCTGATAATGTATCATCCGAGAGCGCGCACACGTCTCTCAGCGCGCAAATATTGAGTTCTCTTTCAAGTCTTGCTCTTGAACGGACAAACTCACACAAAACGTATGTCAACATGTCCATCTTGATGAGTATCTTAGCAGACATAGTCTGTATATGCCTTAAGTGAACTTTATACAGTCGAGAAAGACGACGCATATCCGATCCGGATTGAATAGCTTTTGTAAGTTTAATAGGATTAATCTTTAATTTATGCACTCAAATATGCAATGTTATTTTACATTTGAGACATTTCTGTACCTGAAAACTAATGTTAGACGTACCTGAAAAGCATAGCCGAACCATATTGTTTATCTTATTTATTTGTGATTATCATTTTTACGTGAATACTTTTATACTTTGATTTGAATATATGTTATATTATTTATTTTAATAGTTCAAAAAGTACAACAAATGTTACAATTTCAATTGAATTGTTGAAAGGTGTATTTTTAATAAATACAACACATTCCCAAAGTCATAAAATGAAACATGAAATAATCGTGTTACATAATCGTGATTTCAATATTGACCAAAATAATCGTGATTATGATTTTTTCCATAATCGAGCAGCCCTAGCTCCGACTGCAACGTTCTTCCGCAAGACACATGCAGTTCTGTTAATTAACCGCTAGAGCGCAAAAAGTTACAGACTGCAGCTTTAATAAATAAAAAAAAACACTACCATGCATGTTATGTAGGGTTGGGTACCGAACTCTGTACTTTTAAGGGCACCGACCAAATTACGTCGGTACTACTGAGTACCGATTCACATTAAATCAATCGGTACCAAATATTGGTACCTTAGACATATCAAACACAGAAACTCAAAGGATTGGCAACACGTCAAAATAAAAGTCCGGTTTATCTTGACAAATATATCGCTGTTGTACAGTAGAATTTAGATACGTCTCAATTAATAATACTAACACAAATGTAATAATAATGATCAAAACTTTATTGTTTTAATGTTTTAATTTTAACCGTATAAAGCTCAGTTGTACAGCACTTTGTTTGACAATTTTAATTTTTATTAAATTAAAAGAAATTAAATTAATGTCTTATGCCTTCATTTGATTACCAGAAAATACACATCACATAATTTGTGGGAAATCTTTTCATAGAAATGAAATTAAAAAGAACAAAATAATATGGTTGTTTTTATTAATTAAATTTAAGTACCTAGTAGCATACTATCTAGTAAATATTACAGTATACAAACATTACAGACAATGGCAGACAGAGACCAGGGCAGCTCTGGCATAATGTCAATAACATTTCTATAAATTACTTACAGGTTATTGATGTAAATCCCTAAAGTACCGAAATGTGAACGGTACCCAACCCTGATGTTATGACAGCTACACTTGAGGGCATCTGTTTGGGTTCCCATTGAGTATGAAACTAGAATCTATTCTTGCTTCTATTAGTGAGAAATTAGTATTAGGCCTTTTAAGGCATAATGTTGTCCCTACACACTAGACATGTGCCGGTAAACGGTAATACGATATACCGCAATAATGAACATGCACAATATTGTTATCGTGGGCACTTCAAAATACCGTGAATAATTATTTATTACGAATTATTCAGATTTTTAGAATGAATTTTAAGAATACTTTACCCATCAACCATTTTATAATGAACAACACGTCAAAGAGGAACGGGCACTGATGTAAATAGACCGTGCATGAGCCGAGCACATGGCGGAATGAGGAGATGCGCTGAAGTGCACATTCATTCTTCGACAGCAGAGGGCGCTGACGGAACAGCAGAAATGCAGCCGTTTCCCCAGTAATCACATAACCTAATACATAATACTTAAAGACTTAAGGCTATTCATTTTCAAACTTGCATTTTATATTTTAATCTGGACTAAATTACATGCCCTAGATATTGTTTGAATATGTTCTGACTGTTGTTCAATCACACACTTCACAAGGCTCCAGTATTTAACATTAGTTAATTCATTAACAAACTGACAATGAAAAATACTTCTAAAGCATGTATTAATCTTAGTTAAATGTACATTTCAGCATACCTATTGTTCTTTATAATTCTTTTGCACTTTAATCTGTTTTAAATATTTGTTTACTTTATACATTTTTGTGTATTGCTTTATTGTATTTAAATGTTTGGTTCTTTTGTTATAAGAAAGTGATTTAACCTGTTATAGTATGACAACACTTTTTTTGCAACTTATTTCAATATCGTGATAATACCGTATACCGTGATAAAAGCTTCAGCAATTAATCGCAACATGAAAATTTGATACCGGCACATGCCTACTTCACACACACACAGCGGTAAAAAGAAGAGTATGCTGATTTTTTTATATAAGTAAGAAGAAAAACATCAAGTGTTTTACCATAGCTAGAATTGTATGTTTTCTCTTAAATATAACTATCTCTGTTTTTTTAACCCTGCCTGGTTTAAATGTTTGAAAATGACAGTTAAAAACATTAATTATACATTTAGAAAAGTAATCCAATGTTACTTTATTAAAGTAACTGAAATAGTTACACTACTTTTTACATTTTAAATAGGGCAACTTGTAATCTGTAACCTATTACATTTCCAAAGCAACCTTCCCAACACTGGTCTGAAATAATATATTTCATTAAAACATAAATTATATAAACTTTTTTTCAGGATTTTTTGATAAAGATATAAAGTTCAAAAGAACAGCATTTATTTTCAACAGAAGTAGTATGTAACATTATAAATGTCTTTGCTGTCACGAGAGTTAATCAATGATAATTTTCATATGTGTCTGAACTATTTCTTTAAGCACATGAGCATGACTGTACCTGTGCGCGCTGGTGCCGCCCTGCCGCGCTCTGCTCCTCTCCATCCTCCTCCCCCAGCGGCTGCTGGGCAGATCTCTCTGCGGGAGAGGAAGGACATGCCGCAGGTACAGACCTGTCAGCCGGTCACGGTCCCCATGTTCACCCACTGCTATCTTCCTCTAAATCACAACACAGGCACGATTGGTTTGCTGCTATTGAGTGACGGTTGAGTTACTCGTTCTTCAGATGTCAGGTATTTTTACCAGCTAATAAATGTATACTATACAGAGAAAAGCCTGCACGAACCAAAAAAAATCCCCCCACAACTATTAATATTTTCATATAAGGAACAAACACGTTATGTGATGTGGCCTACAGTAACCCGACTGGTATCATGTAGCTCAGATCTCACCTCATGTAACATGAGCTGAATGAACTCTTGAGAAAGGAGCTCTGGATGAAGCAGAAGGTCAATTTTGGAAACATCTCCAGCATTTGATGTGGGATTTTTCGTTCTGTCTCCCCTGTGCGACGCCATATTTCTCAGTCCATTTCCGGAGAGCGCAGGAAAACGCGCTCTTGTTCTCCGCTTATGTGAGAGACGTTTAACGGCACATGACCATTAGTGCCACCTACAGTACAATGTGTGCTAGGGCGGAAAGAAACAGCTACACCAAAAATGGGTCTATGATAATGCACGACTCAATTTGACTTTTTTTTCAAACAGAATTGACAGACTTTGACTTACCTGACAACAGTTATATCATATTTAGGCCTACACATGCATCTACATAGATTTACAGCTCAGAAAGATATTAAATCAACGTTACTGGCTGGCCAGACAATTAACAGGCCAATATTTGGCATTTGCAAATTATTAGCAGTGGGTTGGTAACCATGTCCACTTGTTTAAATAAAAATTTTATTTATTTATCATGTAAAATAAGAGTTTGCTTCACTTCGTCGATTTTGTGAACATCTCATTTGCTCATCCGCAACTCTGCTCTTGATATCAGCCTTGGGCACCAGAAGAAGCATATCGGTCAAGCACTTTTTTCATTTTCAGTATTGACAGATTTGAGCATCGGCTTTTACATAGGCATGGTTCCCAAATTACTGATAAAGAAACTCAATTAAAATGAACAATCTGCAATTCTGCCACATTTATAAAAAGAATAATGCACTCCAAATGACAGATTTCAGGAATGGTGAAATTATTAAATGAGGTATGAGCTTATGATGGTAGTTTTATGCAATTTGCATTTATAAGCACAATTCTTAAGTCAAACTGGTAAAACAAGTGAAAATGGTGGATACAGCTGGTTTAAGCTGGTCTCACAGCTGGACCATCTAACGAATTGGCCAAAACCCCTCTAAAACAAGCTTTCTAAACGGGCTATGACCAGGCTGGAAGACCAAACAATCAGGGGTGCGTTTCCCGAAAGCATTGTTAACCAACTATGGTCGCAAGTTCCGTTGTTATCGACTGTTCAACCAGTCGGTGTTTCCCGAAACCATAGTTCCAACAAACATTCGCAAACAGCATCGCAAACTTGTGTAGTTGCAATGACAGCCCTCGACCCGTGGTAAGAAAGTTTCTTGTTTGCATTACATGTGGACTTAATAAATCCTTATCTTGAGCAAAATAAGCAAGCTGACATTTAGTACAATCTATTAGCCTGACAAGCCAGACCCACATCAAGATGTTGGGTCTGGGAACTCACCATTGGCAGGGTTCAATCCAAGGGGCGGGATAATCGGTTGTCTTTCAAATTCCCTCTGCACGCAATAGGATAGCGCTACAACCAACCAGAGCAACGAAGGTGAAGCAGAGCTAGTTGATAGATTAAACTTTCGCTGTATCCGGTTGGCAAAACTCCGAACACATCTTCCTTTCTTAAGAATGACTTCAGTGCCGTTCTTTGTTCTTTTCTCAAAGAAAAGCTTAACTCCAAGTCTTCCAGAGTCGCGGCCAAAGCTGATTCGAAAGACCACTGTTCGCCAGCTTCTTTGTTTACAAGTAGCATGCGGAACCGTCACAACTCTGCCGTCATTATGTTAAGCCCGCCCACCGACTCCATACACGATGCGATTGGCCTGACCAGAGTTAGGTTTTCCAGCTCGCAAGTCAACGGAGAGTTGCTTGACTACCCTGGCTGCAAAAAATGCTCTTCTTACTTAGTATTTTTGTCTTGTTTCTACACTCTAAAAAAAAAGGCTCGTAATCATAGGGGAACCTTTTTTAGTGCTATATAGCACCAATTTTGGTGCTTCAGTGGTTCTTCAGCGGTTCTTCAGAGGTGCTATATAGCACCTTAGTCAAAGAACCGGTGAAGAACCTCTGAAGAACCGCTGAAGAACCTCTGAAGAACCGCTGAAGAACCTCTGAAGAACCACTGAAGCACCAAAATTGGTGCTATATAGCACTAAAAAAGGTTCCCCTATGATTACGAGCCAAGAACCATTTTTGGTGCAATATAGAACCTTTTTTTTTTTAGAGTGTAGTCTAAATATCTAAAAATTCTTAAATCAAGATGCATTTACTAGATAAGTAAAATTATCTGCCAATGGGGTGAGAAAAATAATGTTATTTCTGTTTGGGACAGAAACAAGAAACAAGATTTCAATCAGAAATAAGATTATTTTTCTTACCCCATTGGCAGATACTTTTGCTTGTTTAAGCATAAACTCACTTCATTTTGATTTGATTTTCAAGAAAACAAGAAAAAAATCTTTTGTCATTTTACTTATCTAGTAAATGCATCTTGATTTAAGAATTTGTACATATTTAGACTAGAAACAAGACAAAAATACTAAGTAAGAAAAGCATTTTTTGCAGTGAATCATATTTGCTGCCGCTAGGGTGCGTCTAGATTTCTAGGCTAACAATCGATATCTTTTACTTCGAATACATAAATGTAATTTACGTCTTTTATTTCTTCAGGAGATTTAAAGCACCTTTTTTGAAGAGTGCGCGTGAAATAAAGCAAAATAACTGAGAAAAATAAGAATAAGTCCTCAGCTACCATGTCCATAATTTATAGCAAAAAATCGAGCATAAATTCGATCTCCAAATAATTCAAGTTATTACTCCACCACCTGCGTGACATCATTAAACAACGTGGTTGAACGACAGATTCCCGACAATACGGTTTACGGGAAACAGTCGTGACTAGCTAGTTAATTTCTTCAACGATGCAACAAACTATGGTAGTTGAGCAACGTAGTTGTGCGGGACACACACCCCAGCTTAGGCTGGTTTTTATGTTCCAGCAGGGATGCAGCTCATCCCCCACCAGTCCTGCAGTTTTACTTTGGGCATTAAAATGTGAATGTAAATAAAAACAATTCTATCAAACATGTTCAGTAAATCACCAGTTTAGTTTCTTTATTTGACAGCTTCCATGTTTTACAAAATTGCAGAACATGTTAAATCTTTCCAACTGAAATAAAAAAAAATAATTTCAGAAATATATACGAATATTGCTTTGATGAATTTCAGACAGCTAATGCTTTTTTCTTCATCACTGCACACTATGATACGGGGAGGTATTTATCAAGTATTCAATTCATAAGGGTTCTCATCTCCATGGGATTTCAAGGACACTCAAAACCTAAGTGCGTCAATTCTAAACATCAACTTTCGTTCTTGGCTTGTCGATTTTAAAAAATACTTTGGTGCAAACCCTAGACTGAAGACTGGGTCTCACTGCTGCACACGTAGATGTTGCTGGGTCTTATACGCCTTCGACTTCGTCCGGGAATCTTGGGACAGAGGTGACACGTCTTGGGCATAAACTCCAGACAGGCCTCGCGAAACTTTCGGATTCTCCAGCAATATATCACAGGGTTGAAAACCGCTTTTAGGTAACTCAACCACAGCGCCCCGATGCTGACCGGGTAAAACGCCGGGCTGAGGTAGAAGCGTCTACTGAACACCGCCAGCAGGCTCACCACTGTATGTGGCAACCAACACACAGAGAAGCCGATGAAAAGGATGAGGATGGTGGTGAAGGCCCTGGTTTTGAAACTCATGTCCACGTTGACTTGGGGTCGCTGTAGGCCGGTTAAACCCAACTTGCTGACATGGTTGATGGCGACGCTGCCTTCGCTGGTGTGATTGTGGATGCGCAGCGCGTTGCGTCGCACTGTGTTGAGAATACACAGGTAGGAATACAACATCACACCGAAGGGCACAAAAAACACAGCGACCGCTAGCAGAACCGTGTAACCCCGGTCCGCCAGCGATTCGCTGTATCCCAGAATGCACTGCGGCACTTGTGCGCCGATCCCAGCCGTCCTCCAGCCGACCACGGACGGTAGGGACACACAGAGCGACAGAGCCCATGACGCGGCAATGAGAATTTTCGCCCGATGTGGCGTCAGCTTGTCCTGCCGCTGAACTATAATGAGGAAGCGATCGACGCTGATGATCAGAAGGATGGACACACCTTCCAGGACAAACAGCCAGTACAGCATGACGGACACGCGGCAGAATCCCACTCCGAAGCTCCAGTCCGTAGTTGCGAGAGTGACGGCGGTGAATGGCATGCACAGCAACGACAGCATGATGTCGGAGAAGGCCAGCGTGGCCAGGAGCAGATTAATCGCTGAACGCATGGCTGGTTTCTGATACACTATCAGACACACAATGGCATTGCCGAGGAAACCGATGGTGATCATGAAGATCATGATGGCAGCCAGTGCCACCCTAAGAGTGGTGGGCATGAGGGCAGTATCAGCCTCTTGCATTTCAGTTTCCATTGGTTCAAGAAGGCCACACGCCTCCAATGAGCTGCCATTACAGGCAAACATGGCAGCGGTTACCAGGTATCATCCATTCAAGTCTTGAAAGTCATAGCTAAGCCATGGTTTTGTGAGCTCCCATTAAGAGAATTATTCTCCACGCTGAAGACGTTGTAAAACATTACCTGCAACAGAAGACCAAAAGTGTGAGGTACACTCAAAAAATGAGTCAGGCCCTTCACAGATATGAGACATTTCTTCGTTCACTTTACTTAAACATATCTAATTAGGAGTAATAAGTATTTATATTTAAGTCTAACATAAAATATTTAAAAAGTGTCATCTATGAAATGTATTTAAGTTTGATCAACTCATTTTAACTAGTTTAATTTAGAAAAGAGGAGCACCTTCTGCTCATGTTAATAATGTATATCTTAGCTTACACTACCGTTAAAAAGTTTGGGGTCAGTATGATTTTTTTTTAAATAAGGTAATTATGCTGTAAAAATGATTAACAGCAAAGAATCGCATCTAACAAAAGTTAGAATTAAAAAAGTCTAAAAAAATTATATATACATATATACATATGTATGTGTGTAATTACAAACTTATGTTATATGCGATTAATCGAATTGACAGCACTAAAATGTATACTTTTAAGGCCCATTCATTCCAAGAATGATAAATAAATATATAACTGTAATCATAACTATATTGGCGTTCACACCAACAGACAATAAAATGCAGTTTTTTAGCGTGCGCCAGGGGCAATTCTAGGATTTTCATTTTAGGGGATATGAAAAAAAAATGGACCACTTTAGTTTAGGGTCCAATTCTCCCTATTAACTAGTAGCTTATTAGTATGCATATTAGGATATTGGTTGTTTATTATTACTTATAAAGCAAATATTAATGCCTTATTCTGCATGACCATATTGTACATCCCTTAATCATACAATGTAGGCAGGTTTATAATCACTGAGATCCCAAATGTGAGGTAGTTAGGGGGTTCGGGGGGTTGCTCCACCGAGAACATTTTGATTTCCATGATCTATATGTGGATTTTAAGATGTTCTGAACGCCAAAAAATTAGATAACAATAGCTTGGAAACCATGTTAGTGAGCAGATATGACTGATAAAGTTTGTCAGTGAAGACAGTAAACATATGTTTAACTGATATTTATGTTTTTTTAATCATTTTCATAGACATGTTAATTTACTGAAGGCTACCAGGAAAGCTAGGTAACTAAATGTATTAAATTAATTCACAATATGCACACATTCATTACTATTATTCATTACTACACATACTATGCCTAATCTGAAGAAAATGGCTTTGTTAATATTTCTTGTTTGTTAATTATATTATAAATGACATTAGTACATAGGCCTATTTAAATTCAAATTGGTGAAAGTTTATTCATTTGCCAGAATATTTTTGTCATTGTTTAACATTTTTGACTTAAAGAAGCAGCTGTCAAATATGAAATGTTTCGTTTAGCTACATATCTCGCACTTGACGTCGAGTCGTGCTGCTAAAATTCGCGCTCAGCCTCAGTAGCATCTGTGCGTACATAAAGCCTGCCTACTCTGATTTGATTGGTTTTCCCAAATATTTTGACATTGACGAGCCCCCCTAAAATGGGCCTAGTGACGCCCATGGCGTGCGCTGCTTTAAAGGGATATTTCCCCAAAAAATGAAAATTACCCATTATTTATTCACCCTCAAGCTATCCTAGGTTTATTTGACTTTCTTCTTTCAGATGAATACAATTGGAGTTATATGAAAAAAATATCCTGGCTCCTCAAGCATTATAATGGCAGTGAATGGGAGCCCAAAAAAGTGCATTCATCCATCATAAACACGGCTCCAGGGGGTTAATAAAGGCCTTCTGAAGCGAAGCGATGCATTTGTATAAGAAAAATATCCATATTTAAAACTTTATGAACTAAAATAACTAGCTTCCAACAGATGGCCTACGCAAGTCGAAAAGAGACGTGATGTACGAGTATAAGCTCTTGCGGTTCAAACAAATAGGGCTGGACAATAAAGCTCCTCTTCTTTTATATCGAAATCCTCCAACATTTGTCTTTAAAAATTATAATTTCAGACTTCTAATTCTTGACCGGTGTTTTGTTTTGCTCTATCCTCTGTGCTTCCGCGTTCATCAATACGTCATGCGTCAGGTCAAGGGTTAGTCTTTCTCCGTAAATCGATGCGTACAGCCGTCCATCGGAAGCAGGTTATTTTAGTTGATAAATAGTTTAAAATATGGTTATTTTTCTTTCGCAAACGCATTGCTTCGCTTCAGAAGGCCTTTATTCACCCCCCGGAGCCGTGTGGAGCACTTTTATGATGGATGGATGCACTTTTTTGGGCTTCAAAATATCAACCCCCATTCACAGCCATTATAAAGCTAGGAAGAGCCCAGATATTTTGTAATATAACTCTGATTGTATTCGTTTGAAACAAGATAGTCATATACACATAGGATGGCTTGAGGGTGACTAAATCATTAGGTAATTTTCATTTTCTATCCCTTTAAGTGCTCGAGCTCTTTAAAGTCTTAATTGTCTGTCATTGTTTTTATCGTTCCTCAGCAGAAAAAAAAACAGTGATTCCAATTATATCGTTCCTCTGTTTCATTATCGTTATAGCTGTGGTGTGGACTATTCTTATAGAATTAGATTATTTATTATTATTTAATTATTTATGTCTGTGATAGTCTGTGGACATTTTTCTCACACCAACTGCATAATTAATAAAGCACACATACTCAATTACAGGTAAATTCAATGGTAGGCGTCAGACATAGTTAAAACTATTTTGCAATTACTTTTTTTGCATGAACATCTGTAGAGCAATATGAGCAATATGGCGAGCATATACAAACCACAATCATCATGTTTACAGATGAAAGAGGGAATGATGCTCACTCAGAGGATGCTGCTGTTGCCATGGTTACTATGGGTTGTTCTTTGCTAAGGATAGTGCAGATATAAAGGGGGATGTAAATTCCAATAATTCATCATACGTTGCATGTCATCCTCTGACACATCCATCGTCCTAGAAAAGACCAGAATACCTGTAAACAATAGTTACACATGGTTAATGAAATATATTTTCTAATCTATGTTCCATTTATCAAATTGAGAGGGACAGTCGACAATACGGTGGCATATATTGGGATTTTTCTCATTCAGGTCTATAAATGTTGGTGACAATCTAAAAAAACTTCCACGTATTTCCCAGTCAATACAATACAATCCATTGGGGAATAATAGTCATTTATCAGCATATGTTATTAAAGATTTTTGGGTATACAGTGAGCATAAGACAAACACAGACAATGGGTACTGGTGCGATATGGTGGACAGAAGCATACATGATAAGTAATAGAAATATGCAGGATGTTGTTATGTAGAAAGATATCCACCATATGTAAAAATATAAATATATAATAATGTAAAAGTTGAATAACATTGAACCAGAATATATATACTATGAAATACAGTATGTGTACAATAAACATACTTCATATGCATTAATGCAAGTTCTGTACTGAGTATGGCTGGCACATATAGCTGACAATAACAATACCTGATCTGGATCCATCAGTCTCACACGCAAGTCTTGGTCATGCTGTTTCTCAGACCTCTATGTATAAATCAACCCACAGCAGTTGTCACCCATAGACTAGCCGTCAACTTAAGCGTTAGAAAATAAAGATTGACCAATAATGCTTTTCTGACCAATGCTGATAATGAAAAATGTAATGTTGAAATGCCGATAGAGAACAGATTTTTTTTTTGTTGGGGGGACAGAATCATAATCATACACTGTTTGTTTGTTGGCCAGAAGAGATGTCATTGTTACAGTGTAATTATATATTTAAGTACTGACTGAGTGTAGGCTACTTACTATAGGGTTAGGGTAGGATTAGGGTTTGGTTTAAGGTTAGTTGTACACTGTAAAAAATGATTGTGATTTTAACGGTATTTTACTGTAAAAATGCTACGGTGAAAAACAGTTAATTGGTTAACAGAAAGTATCCGTACTATATACGGTGAATAACTGTAATAGATCTAACCTTACATTTCATTTAATTTTACAGTAAAATACCGTTAAATTTACAGTTTTTGGAAGTGAAAAAGAACAAGTCATTGTGTAATTTACAGTGAAAAACCCGTAAATTGACATTCCCAGAATTCCCAGCGTGACACTTCGCATTTGATGTATTTTCATTACAATAACTATGTTTCTTCTTTGTTTTTTCTAATCAGCTATGTACATTAGGGTTTTATGTTATATCTGATGTTGTTAAATTAATGTTTATTGCATTTTTTAAATTTAAGTTTTACCATGATGGTGTTTAGTGTTTGTGTGAATGACACTAAGCACCTTCTATATATTATAGGCTTGCTACGATAGTCGGTGTTGCCGGTGTTACCGGTGTCCAGACTCCACACCGGTTACATCACTTGCCCACCGTGGCACCGCCCACCGTCTTTTAGATTTTTTTTTTTTATAGTAATAAAATAATTTAGTTCAGTTAGAGAACAGACAGTACAAATAAAAACTGAACGTGTCTGCTTAATAAAGCAGGATCCGACCGTGAGTCTCGGCAGCGGCAGGAGTCATTCATCAGATTTAAGAGTGAGGAGCTGACTGAGATGATCGCGGAAGATTTGGTTTCAAAGCGAAACGTAAAAGCGCCTATTTAAGGGAGTTTGTCATTTGTTTTGTTGTTGTGTTTTTCATTAAAAATAATAGGCTAATGAACCCACAATTCAAGCAACCCGCAGCCGAATTGGCGCTAATTAAAAACCGAAAGTAAAATGTGCACGGCCGCACAGAGCGCGCATTGTTTACTTTCGCCTGGCTCCGCAGTGCGAGCCTCCGCGCTACGCTGCTGCGCGGATTTATTTTTGCCGCGTGCACCCTCGCGCTCGTGCGGGCGCGTCGAGTATAAACGAGGCTTTACGGACGAACTAACAGTGTGCATTCATGGCGTGCATCTCAATCATAGACTGATCAATGCTTGATCAGTGCCCTGACTACTGAACTAGGGAACTGATTGAGACGCACCCATGGCCTCACAGAGCGCGCATTTACAGACGAGCGGTCAGTCACGGTGTGTGCGCATTGGCGCGTTTTCAGTTCAGAGCGGTCGTGTGCATGTTACTTTCGGTTAGATAGAATTAGTGATTTAAAAGCCTCCGCCGGTGATACCGGTATTACCGGTGTTGTCACACATCAATTAACCGGTGGGAAAATTTCCTCACCGTCACATCCCTAATATATTACTATTGTTCTCTTAAAAGCTGCTTTTGATTAGCTTTGATTCATCACATGATTTTCATCACCACTGTGATTGGTGGTTGTCTGTATATATCAAAGATACATAACAGATATTAGTATTTCAATAGGTTGGTAATTTAACATTATTTCAGTTAATGAAATATGTGTTTGTTTTTTTTACCGTAAATTTTACGGGGATTTTTTTTACAGTGTAAGCCCTGATCTAATGTTAAATAAACAGCCGGATGTAAATTTAACTGAGCAAACTCGTCAGTTTAGCATAGCAGTGACATAGATATCACGGAATCCCAATGTTGAATTCACATGTTTAAAATGTTAAATTTACTCAACAAACTTGTTCACTTCAGTGTAACAATGATGTTAATATTACTGAAATCCAATGTTAAATATACATGTTTAAAATGTAAAATTCACATGCAACTCCGTAAGTATGTTTACGGTTTGATGTCATTTTTACAGTAATGTTCTGGTAACCACAGCTGCCGGTATTTTTCCGTAGAAACAACGGGATTTTTTTTACAGTGTATGTAATTATGCATAATTTACTCTTTATTAGCTACTATGGTAGCCTACATGTAACATATGTAACAAGGACACTGTAAAATAAAGTTTTACCCATAGTATAACAATAATTTTTATGCATTATGATTATATTATTATTAGTAGTATTTGTCTAACCTGTTTAGTTGCAAATATGGTTGATGGCCCTGAAATTGATTTCATTGGATACGATTACCATTACTGTTCCTATTTGATATGTATTGTTACATGCTGCAGTATGCAAGGCTATAGCATTTCTGTAACACATAAAGCACGAATGCTTATGCGTACAAAAATGAACTAAGGCATTTCATATTCAACACACTAGCCTAATGTTGATATTTGGTGCGATTTTTTTAAAGACCCACCAGATGGAATTAATCGGTGCAGCTAATTCAGAACCGATTTAGTGTAAATACCAGTCAAAAAAACAAAACTACAGGTCACAAATAGAAAGACTAAACACGAAAGCAAACAATTGTTATGTATTCAGAAAGACATTTATGGTTGTTGTTTTTTTTTTTAACCAAATTCTTTCTAAAGAGGTGGATCTGTGCTCAGCCATGGAAGGTGACTGATGCAGAACTGCTCGACGTCTTAATAATTGTTTACAAAGGCACAAAACATTCAGAAATGCAGTTTATAAATCTCACGACATGAAACAAATAGGCTATATTAGAATTGATTATTTAGAAATGTCTTAGAGTGATATGCATGACAATTCACTATCGCACCCTTGTGATGTAGGCTATGCATTGATCGCACGATCCATGTCACTGATGCAACATTTCGGTTCTCACGTGCACTGGCGCGCGCTTAGCAGATGTGATGATGTGATTTACACAGCCAGATGTGTGGCGATTTTACCTCTTTATCAACTGAAGTCCGCCTATTTGTTGGGCGGTGAGCCGTGACAATCCAAAACAGTTGAAGGACAAGACGTTGCAGACGCTGTCCGTTGTAGTTTGATTTCAGTCAGAGGATTGCCATTGTTTCCACTGATGCGATTTCTTGCTGCACGAAACACATCCGTCGGGGTGTGGAGCTCTGGAGGTGTGACAACGGCAATCAATCACAGCTAGCAGTAGTATGAGCTTCATCCTTGAGGATTTCAGAGGCACACGGATGACAAACTGCATCAGGAGGTCATTGACGTACTCATAAAAATAAAGCTCAATTGTTCAGCCAGGGTGCGTATGTTGGCTGCATTTAGGGTTTTAGGTTTTGTCTATACTGTATGATAAATTGGAGATTTATAACGTTCTTGATGTTACATTGCAGGTTCAGTGTATGGATTTATGTGTACTTTAAAGCAGGGGTTTTAAAACTTTATGAAGCCAAGGACCCCCAAATTTGATGAACCTTTTATGAGGGACCCCCTTCTTAAAATCCATCTATATATTTATATAGTTTATATATACTATATATTTATCTATATATATATAGTTAGATTGTAAGTGTGACATTATAAATACAACATATTGTTTCCAAACTTAAACTGGCTAGATTTAAAGGGGCACTTCAGCGCTGGGAAGATGAATGTGTATTTAAACTGGGTCATTTATGTGGTAGAAATGTGAAATTATTTTTGAATTTGGTGCCTTCTAGACAGAGAAAAGACAGAACATTTATTTTTGTCTCTTGTGGATGAAAGACAACATCTCCCGGGATGCACTTGCGAGGCCACTCCCAAAGCCAAGGCTACTGGTTATCACTTGCCCACCGCGGCACCGCCCCCAACGTTTTGATATTCATAATAAAATAATTTTGTTTAGTTAGAGAACAGACACTACAATTAAAAACTGAACGTGTCTTTTCAATAAAGTGTGAGTGAGTCGACTGAAAGTCACGACACATGCAGCAGGAGTCAGATTTCATTAATCATGAATGAATGAACGAAGAGCTGAGCAGAGCTGAGGTAAGCACGGCAGTCATTCTCAGCGCGTGTCCAGTCTGGTTATCAGATCGCATATGGAAGCTTAACTTTCATAGGAATTCATTGAAAAGTTGAAATTCACTTTGCTCTGTACCGCTCCATTGTTAATGCCCGAGGCGAGCGGCAGCGGCCGTGCGCATTTGCATTCTGTGAGTGAGATCCCTCCGCTGTGGCGGGTTGAAAACATGCGGAACTAGCTCCTTCTGACTTTAGTCTTTAGCCTCAAAATGACGATGTTTGCGTCATTGGAGGATTTTTTTCCAGAAATAAAGTGCATAAAACTCATTCGTTTACATTATATAATAGCATTAAAGTTCTGCATAATTAAGTAAGTGGCCACTTCGAGTGACAGGTGGATAGCCATTTATCTGCTGTCTGTTAGTCAAGTCAAGTCAAGTCAAGTCAACTTTATTTATATAGCGCTTTTAACAATGTAGATTGTTTCAAAGCAGCTTTACAGTGTTAAACAGGAAAATAATGCAGCATAATTTTATTCAGCTGTATAGCCATTCTGGAAAAAGTTCATTTCAGTTATCATACAGTGACAGTGTGGGCTTTAGATCAATAATTCGATCAGTAATTTAGTTTAAATGGTTAATTTAGTTTATTATTTAGATTTATTTCGATTAGTTGAAAAATTTAGTGTCCCCAACTGAGCACGCCAAGCCAGAGGCAACAGTGGCAAGGAAACCAAAACCCCATTAGGTGACCCAATGGAGAAAAATAAACCTTGGGAGAAACCAGGCTCAGTCGGGTGCCAGTTCTGCTCTGGCCAATTAACAAACAGCGTATTATTAATATTATTCTGGCAGCTTTACAGCTCAGAGGTCATAATAGATCAGAATATTCGAGGGACCGGGGGCAACATGCTGGAGACGGGTTTATTGAGGATGATGTTGATTAAATAATTATTAATTATTAAATTATTATTAAATTATTATTATTAGTCATCGCATCACTTCAGTTCCGCCCACGTCCCGCCTTCTTGCCCATTTTCTGTTATCCGGGAGTGACGCGCAATTACGTTCTGCCAAGATGGCGACGGCCAGCTCGACCCTACTTTACGCTTCAAAACTGCTCATCAGAATCCTATGGGTGACGTCATGGACACTACGTCCATATTTTTTTTACAGTCTATGGTTTCTACTGGTACAAAACTTAATGCTAAATCACTGAAGTAACCCTTTAAAGGTGCACTGTGTAAATTTTAGCAGCATCTAGCAGTGAGGTTGTGAATTGCAATCACCCACAGCTCACCCCTCGCTTTCGAAGCACATATAGAAGCTACGGTGGCCGACACAGGACAAATATGTAATCATCGGAGACGAGTGACTAGCGCTCTGTTGAGAAGTTTGTCCGTTTAGGGCTACTGTAGAAACATGACGGCACAAAATGGCAATTTTACTGTAAGGGGACCCGCGGTATATGTAGATAGAACTGGACCATTTTAAGGTAATAAAACATAACAGTACATTATGTAAGGTCTGTATAAACCACTGAAAACATAGTAAATTATATTACATTTCTGTCAATAGATCCTCATAAATACTACACTGCACCTTTAATGTTGGATGTATAAACCTGAAGAAGAACATTTTCAATTAAAATGTTAAAATGATTTGTATAAGCAACTTTCACAATAAATGTATGTAAGTAGCCTAGCTTACGTACTGCGTTAAGAATGCTGCCTTACAACCCCAGTGAGCAAGATAAAGGGGACTATAGTGAGAGAAACTCACTAGAAACATACAAAGCAAACATACAATTATGGAAATGAAGTATATGGCAAAGAAATTAAATAGTTATCCTTCTAAATAGTTATCCTTCCAGTTTTAAAGTACTATGCTGCAGAAAAGTTCTCGTGTCATCAACCTGGTGCTAATGGGAGCATTTATTTTTAAGAGTGTAAAATAGCGACATGAGATCAAAGCTGGACAGAAGGTTTTTTGTTGTTGACAGAAGGCAACATGTCCTTGAAATTTGTTCATTCATTATGCTTATTTTTTGTTCAGCTCTATTTTCCTTTCACACCCACTCACTCATGTCTCACACTTGTAATTAGCTAAATGGGGACGTAGGCCCACCATAGACTTTAATTGTTTTTATATAACTTAATACACACTTCACACTGTAACATTTGGAGAAGAAATTAATACTTTTATCCAGCAAGGATGCATCAAAATGATCAAAAGAGACATTAAAGGCATTTATAATGTTATAAAAGATTTCAATTTCAAATAAATTCTGTTTATATGTTATATTCATCAAAGAATCCTGATGTGTCAGTATGTTTTCCACAAAAATATTACGCAGCACAACTGTTTTCAACATGGATAATAATAAGAAATGTTTCTTGAGCAAATAAGCATATTCGAATGATTTCTGAAGGATCATGTGACTCTAAAGTCTAATGATGCTGAAAAATCAGCTTTGCCATCAAACATCAAATAAATTAAATATTTTAAATAGAAAACAATATTTCACAATATTGCTGTTTTACTGTATTTAAAAAAAATTTAGTAAGCATACAATAATTATTTTAAAAAAGCATTTAAAAATAATTTTTAAAGGTAGTAGCCTATATATTATTTGTCTCCATTTGTTACCAAAACGCGTTTTATTTTGCTCATTTCTGGGGTCAATGGACAAAATTGTCCCTTGGGAGAACACAATCACACTTCAAGCATTTCAAGCTATTAGTAATAATAATTTCACAATAATATTAATTCTAAGATAATGATATTTAATATAGACTACCCTACTTACACAAAAACATATTGACATTTTTGCAGCAAAACAAACTGGCTGATTCATGAGAAGGAGGAGGAGCACAAATGCTCTCATAAATCGTTGTTGCCTTTCTTTACTTCACTATTGGACTTATATTTCATTATTATTAAGAGTACATTTTCATAAGTAGTCAAACCTGCACACATGCACACATATGATCGTTTTTATGAAAAGATAGTGAAATGTAGACGCCAATGACACAAATACATCAAAATGTGTATCATGCTGGATGTGGATGATGCAGAAGTGACATTGGTGTTGGCCTCTGAGATGATTGTGTTGTGCCTGTCACCACGGTAACCTCTCCATCTCTGGCCTGTCAATAATGGAACACTCTGTACTCTATAGACCTCTCACTCTTTGATGCTCACTGAGACGTCACGTCACACATTCACAACAAGACCCACATGAGAATGACTCAGATGCTCTCAAAAAACTCAAATACCTGTAGCCAAATAAAACTGCTCTTCGTTTTCATTTATATAAAGTATTCGAATATAAACTGAGACATGATATGTATAAACATGACCTCCATCCATAGGTGCTGCTTGCTCTTAGCAGCTGTTGCCTGTGTTTGCTCGAACACGAACCAGTTTAGTCACACTGTGTTAAACTGTTCCTGTTTGCATGTTCATATTATTGAATCTCAAAAGACCAATGTCTTGTGTAACTTGATTAAAATGCTGCAACAACAAAGCCTGTGAAATTAATTAGCAGATTGTTAGGGAATGCATTATTCACTTTCAATAACTGATTATAATAAATGATGGCAAATGGCAGTTACACTGTAAATATAAATTTTTTAAAGTCAGCCCAAACATATGACCTGTGAATATGCTCTCAGAATCATATGCAGTTCTATGTCAGAACAGAAGATGGCAACATTGTCTAGCTGATAACTCTACCGTTTAAAAGCAGCTTCTGCATCTGTATGGTGAATGTTACACATCTTAAGCAAAGCATTGAATAATAATCATTACTGAATTATCAGTGTCCTTAAATATCCCTAAATACCAAGAATCTTGTCTAATATTAATAATAATAATATTGAAAACTGAAAATTAAATAAATAAAAAAATTCACCTATGTATTTGCCAATAATCATTATCGGCAAACAAATTACTTTCACTATGGGCCATCAGCCAATTCTTTAAAAACAGCCAATGATCAGGGCCGTTTATATACTGTCAATCAAAAAAGGGGCGGGAAAACATGTTCATACTGCAACTCACACTGTGGGCGTGAAGAAAATCTTTTGTGTTGAATTTAAAGGGGTCCAATAATGCCCCTTTTTACAAGATGTAAAATAAGTCTCTGATGTTCCCAGAGTGTGTGAAGCTTTAGCTCAAAATTACGGTGGCCCAGTAGTGCCCACACAACGAAATATAAAAAGCAAACACAAGTTCACAACACAACACAACACAACACAACACAACACAACACAACGGAAACAAGACACAACACAAATAAATCAAGCCACAACACAAGGGAAACAAGCCTCAACACAACGAAAACAAGCCACAACACAACGAAAAAGCCACAACACAAATAAATCAAGCCACAACACAAGGGAAACAAGCCTCAACACAACGAAAACAAGCCACAACACAACGAAAAAGCCACAACACAAATAAATCAAGCCACAACACAACGAAAACAAGCCACAACACAACGAAAAAGCCACAACACAAATAAATCAAGCCACAACACAACGGAAACAAGCCACAACACAACGAAAAAGCCACAACACAAATAAATCAAGCCACAACACAACGAAAAAGCCACAACACAAATAAATCAAGCCACAACACAACGAAAACAAGCCACAACACAACGAAAAAGCCACAACACAAATAAATCAAGCCACAACACAAGGGAAACAAGCCTCAACACAACGAAAACAAGCCACAACACAACGAAAAAGCCACAACACAAATAAATCAAGCCACAACACAACGAAAACAAGCCACAACACAACGAAAAAGCCACAACACAAATAAATCAAGCCACAACACAACGGAAACAAGCCACAACACAACGAAAAAGCCACAACACAAATAAATCAAGCCACAACACAACGAAAACAAGCCACAACACAACGAAAAAGCCACAACACAATGGAAACAAGCCACAACACAACGGAAACAAGCCACAACACAACGAAAAAGCCACAACACAAATAAATCAAGCCACAACACAAAGGAAACAAGCCACAACACAACGAAAAAGCCACAACACAAATAAACTAAGCCACAACACAAAGGAAACAAGCCACAACACAACGAAAAAGCCACAACACAATGAAATCAAGCCACAACACAACGGAAATGCTCCCAACCACTCGGGGGCACTCGGAGTGCGATAAAGTTGCCACTGTTCTATAGAGTTGGCAATCTTACAAAGAAATCAATACCACAATTAGTTCTAACAGTATGTAGGCTAACCATTGTTTATCGATATTAAATATTAATTCAAAATCACCTACATGCATTATAGCTGCATATTTATGCTCGAGAATGCTTCGACCCGATACCACGGCGCATGACGCCTAACGGAACGTCTGCCAATTCCACCAAGTGGTTGAAACATATAATTTGTATGAATTAAAATTACTTTTAACATTTAAAAACAGATGTTAAAATTCAACAGCTTGGTTGTATTGGTAAAACTAACTTAGTAATGCACAACACAACATGGGAATTTTAAAATAAAATAAAAAGTTAATTTAATTTATACAAATTATATGTTTCAACTTGGTGGAATTGGCAGACGTTCCCTTAGCGTCGTGGCAGCGGGTCAAAGCGTTCTGGAGTATAAATATGCAGCTATAATGCAGTAGGTGATTTTGAATTGATATTTCATGTTGATATACAACTGCACACTTAAAACTGATCGTAGTGTTTAAATATTTGTAAGACTGGCGAATCTATAGAACAATTCAAGGAAAACTAACTTTACCGCACTCGGAGAGTCCCCTAGTGGTCGGGAGCATTTCCGTTGTGTTGTGGATTTTTCGCTGTGTTGTGGCTTGATTTCGTTGTGTTGTGGCTTTATTTCTTTGTGTTGCGGATTTTTTGTTGTGTTGTGGCTTGATTTCATTGTGTTGTGGATTTATTTTGTTGTGTTGTGAACTTATGTATGCTTTTTTAAATTTCGTTGTGTTGTGCACTACTGGGCCACTGTAAAAAATACCCCACAGATCATTTTTTATAGCATGTTAAAATAGTCACTTGTTGAGGGTGGGCAAAAATGTGCCGTTTTTGTGTGTCCCTTTAAATGCAAATGAGCTGCTGCTCCCAGTCCCAGGGCCCCCTTTCAAGAGGAGGGTGGAGCTTCAAGAGCTCATGTTAGCAGCTCCTGAAAAGGTCAGAAACTGTTCAGCCTTTTATGTTCAAACCGGAGTCGGACAAATGATGGAGAGACTAAAGAAAGAAATGACAACATTGTTGTATGTTGGTGAAAAAGGACACTACACAAACTGTGGATTAAGATCCGTGTATTGCTCTGTTCCAGAATTGACATGCACACACGTATCACCACACTGTTGACTTCCTGTTACATGTTAACATACCCAATTTCCCCACAAGGTGGAGCTGCTGCCTAAGCAGTACAACAGGATACCCTGTAACAAACATGTAGAATGCAACAGGACGTTTCTGAATGGTTAGTTGATGAATTTATGTAGCGGATGTGGAGTAACTATCTTCAAGTCATTGATTATCATATTCTGTCATGATAATCTATAAATCGCTCGTGTGGGAACTGTTGTAAGATGCCTACAGAGCCAGAGAATATATGCTGTGTGAAGATAGAACAGGTATAGTTTAGTTTCATCTTGCCTTTATGACATGCTATTGCATTTGAGGAGATTCCCCCTTCTGTATGTAAAGCGCTTTGAGTGCCTAGAAAAGCGCTATATAAATGTAACAAATTCATTTGTGTTACGTACTGTATTGGAATAAATGTGAAAAGACGGATGCGACAGTTTGAGCTCTTAAATGTGCTCTACTACAACAACTCTTCCTCTTCTCAACATGGCCGTTGTTGCATGTTCCTGGGGGCAGGATTTATGTCAATTTTCATGAATAAACTCATTGTAGTCCCTACCAGCCAATTGTTGTAGTCCTTAAAAAGCAATTAAAAAAAAAAATCTCCCTTTGCTTTGAACTTTGAGCGTTGTAACTTTGCAGATGTTGTTCATGCTTAAACAGCAACATTACATACTAAAATTAAAATAGTGAAATCATAATCATCCACCCCTTTAAGGCAAGTTAACTCGACAATAAGGCATTAACAGTGAACATCAAAGCAGGCTCTAGTTGACCCTATGAATCACTCATAGTTCAAGCCAATTTCAAGTCTTAGACTTCAAATTCTGTTTATCATGAAGTTCAAACAATAAATGGCGTTTTGACGCTCTTAAATGTGACAGGTTATTGTAGCGCCTTTGTTCAAGTGGTAGCGCTCTTCCACTTTAAATTATAGCATGAAAAACATGCATGAACATAAGAAGGTAAGTTGAAAGATACAGTTGGCCTACAACTTACTGAATTTAATGTCTCATGTATCGCCTTTTAACCACAGAAAGACGTCAATAAAACAGCTTGTGAACAATGTGTCTTGAACTCCTGAAACGCCTCCATTGTAGTCTTGAGTTTCTTCAGGGAACCAACACGTCACAATATTCCTAATTTAAATAATTAATAAGCAGAATAAAGGGGCAGGCCTGGTTGAGTTAGTTAGTAGTGTGTTGAAACTGGCGGTTATGGTAAGGGGCGGGATCATTTCCCAAACACAACACATTGCTAACCGAGTTGCATACAAGAAGGGGAGTAAATTATATAAAAAAAAAAAAAAGAATTTTCATTTTGGGTGGGCTATCCTTTTGACATAAATCACAGTCACTTGAATGCTGAATTCAAAAGGTGTTTTTTGTTTCATAGTGTGGGGTGTAATATAGCTACACATCGTGTGTGTGTGTGTGTGTGTGTGTGTGTGTGTGTGTGTGTGTGTGTGTGTGTGTGTGTGTGTGTGTGTGTGTGTGTGTGTGTGTGTGTGTGTGTTTGTGAGGTGACTACAAAGGCACACTTGTCTAAATTGGCATCAAACCCAGCAGTCTGATATGCCCATCAAGCGTTGCAGGGCACACACCTTATATCAGGCGCTGGCGTATTCAGGTATGCTGATCACGCAGAGTGACACTGGCACTACGAGAGCTCATCTCCCTGTCAATTACCTCTCAGATGTTTGCTCTAATGCCATCTCAACAGAGCTGCTCTAATCCGCCAGCCAGCACTCAAAAAAGCGAATTTGAGGAACACAAGAATTTTCCTCAGTTTAAATGGATACAGGTGAAAAGATGCAGACACTGAATGATAGCTTTACAAATAACCGAATGAGATGTCATTTTTAATGGCAGTCAATGAATAGGGATACAATTAATTATGCTGGGCTCTTATTCAGAGTACCTATATTGTTTCTCTCAAGTCTCTCACAAGATTTTGTTCTTATAAAGCATTTTTTTCATGAGTAGTATACACAAAACAGTCTTTGAAGAAAGTGAAAGGAAGTCATTTTGCACTTTCAATAAATGAAGAAAGATGCCAAATCCCAGCATGAGTGTCACATTTGCAGAATTGTCAATATTATTAAACAAAACTGTAATATCACAAGGAGAACTGACAAAGAACAGAAAGAAACACAATGCTTAAAAACACAGAACAAATGGAACAAACCAAGAACAAAGCCTTGGTACAGGATGAGGAAACAGGCAGGACCACGTCACTTAAAATCAGGATCACTCTCCCAATCAATAAGGGGCTCAGAGTTCAGCACTTCCACACTCGCCTTTGTTGACAGGACAGGGCTCCATGCCATCTCCTCATACTCCACCAGTGTTGTTGGCTCACACACCTCTGGTCAGACACTTCATTGGGCTCCTGGATGATCTTTGGCTCAGGAAATTCCTCTGCTGCCGGTATTGTGAAGGGCTCAGACTCCTTGTCTGCGGTGGGCTTGTCGATCGTTGGGACAGTGGTAGTAGGTGATACAAAGTGCACTTTGTGGGCTGTAGCGTGGTTATCCTCCATCTGGCTGATGTAATTGGGGACCCGCAACGAAATAGTAACCAGTCCACGTAGTTTCGAAAACTCCCTCAAGGTCCTTCACAGGCTGTCTTTGTCGTAATGGACAAGATGGTATAAGTCCAGGAACTCCTGTGGGGTTTTTTTTCGAGGGACCTGTCCCCCTGGGAGAGGAGTAGAATACGAACTGCCGCTAGATCCATTAGAGGTCAGTTCTTCTGTCACAAATGGTTGCACAAATGTGAGGAAAACTATCTATTTGTGGCAGTGTCAAGATATGTATTAACTTAAAACTTAAAATACTCAGAGGCAGAACAGCCGTAATATCACGAGGAGAACTGACAAAGAACAGAAAGAAACACAAGGTTTATAGACACAGAATAAACAAATCAATACTGGTGGCCACAAAGATTAGCCCACCATGGTTTCTAGTGCTTCCAAGTCTGGTGATCTCAAGTCCAGTGCTTTCAGTGCATCCGAGTTCAGTGGTCTCAAGTCCAGAGTCTCCAGCCATCATGGTCGCTACGCCAGAGTCTCTAGCCATCATGGCTGCCATGCTAGAGACTCCAGCCGTCACAGCCGTGGCTCCAGAAGCAGCGAAACCTATTCAAAATGATGGTTGTCTTAAGTCTGGGGGTCTCAGAGGTTCTTCCACCGTAGGCTGCACTTCCTGTTATGGCAGTTGCCATTTTGTGCACATACTTCTCCAGCTCCTCCTGAGGTGGTGTCCGCTTACAGAGCCTCCAAGGGCGGCATCTGCTTGTGAACTCACTGTCTGACCTGACACGACCACGGAGGTTATCCCGGAACTTCCTGTCTGCCCTGACACAATAACAGAGGTTGTTCCAGAACTCTCTGCCTACCCTGACATGGCTACGGAGGCCAACTCTCTGCTTGCTCTGTATTGGCCATGGAGGCTGTGACAAGCCGGGTGGCCGGTGTGAGGCCGGTGGCGTGATTTTAAATTAGCGTCACCTGCGCGTTACACCGGTCTCGTATCTCTCACGGAGGAGCTTGGATGCATAAAGAGAGGACCAGGCCTGGACTTTACGTTGTGTTTTGTTTGTTTTATTATGTGCATTTTTATTTTCATTTTGGTGTTTATTTCTTTATTAAAGTGTTTAAATGTTCACCGGTTCCCGCCTCCTTCTTCCCATAACAAAGAACATTGTTCTTTGTTCAGAGACCCTCTCGGAACCCTGTGTGTTTCCTGTGATGGCCGCAGAGGATGTTTCTAACTGCTCTGTGCTCTCTGTTACAGTCTAGCCTGCTCCACCTTGGTGGGCTTCTGCTCTGCCATGGTGGCTTCTAGCCCTGCTCGATCTGCCATGGTGGTCCTTAGTTATGCCTTGGTGGGCTTCTGCTCTGCCATGGTGGCTTCTAGCCCTGCTCGATCTGCCATGGTGGTCCTTAGCTATGCCTTGGTGGGCTTCTGCTCTGCCGAAGAGGCTTCTAGCCCTGCTTGCTCTGCCGTGGTGGTTACCAGCTCCGCCTGCTTTGCAGTGGAGGACTTCTGTTCTACCATGGGGATCTTCAGTCCCGTCTGTTCCGCTGAGGTGGTCATCTGTCCCGTCAACTCCACCTTGGGGACCACCTGCTCTGTCGGCTCCAGCCCTGGCTCCCCGATCCACCAGCTGGAGAGCCCATGATATCCAGCCGAGGGCACTCCTCCTGACTCCTTTGATTTCCTATTATGAACTTCATTTCCCTTAAACCTTTGCCTTTGACTATGTTCATCTGTGTGTCATTTACCTTGTTAATGTTTGCCTATATAAGCTCTGTGTGTGCACTCTCACTTTGCAAAGTCTACTTTGCGCTTACTCTGGTTTCCTGTGCAATGGTTCTGATCTTCTGCCAGTTTTCCTGGATTTGCCTGTGTTTTGGACTCTATTTGGATTATTTGCCCTGTAGTTTTGACCTTTTGCCTGTTATGTGGATTTCGATAATGGATTCCCCTTAATAAAGCTGCGTTTGGGTCTTCTAACCATGTGTCAGAGCAGTTCGTAACACAATGAATGACCAAGGCAACCAAATGAAAACAGGAAAATGAACTAACCTAGGGAAAAACCACCCTAACATACAAAGACAACAGATCTCCATCAATAGTAGGAACTGTGCTTTATTAATTGTCTTAAAGAAATACAGTTGAATACAAAAGTCGGAATCCTCATTGTAAATCTGAAATTTAAAGTCTACTTAGACACGAAAATTTTGAATATTTTGGCCTTAGTATAAGAACATTTTAGGATTTTGGAAATTTCTGGTTACATTTTTCAGTCTAAGATGGATAAAATGGTGATTACTTACTTTCAATAAAGTTTTCATCCATCCATCCATCCATCCATCCATCCCAGTCTGAAGGAAATACAGTGGGGCCAAAAAATTCTAAAACCTCAATCTCTCAAAATGTTTGATAATGTGGTTTGTAATTGAAAAAGTATTAAAACCGAAAATGCTACATAGAAGTAATCTCAGACTTTTAGACACCACTGCACCTGTTTGTAACACCTGCCCATGCATTTGTATTTGAGTTAGCTAAGTTCACTTTTGCAGTTGTTCTGTAAGGGATGCAGATAGATGGGAAGCACTATGCTCCAGAGAAATAGGTTCACACATTGAAACGGTTCAAACAAGGCTAGATATCAAGGATTAATCTAACACTAAGAGGATCCAAACTCCTACACTTACATCTGTCCCTCATCTGGTGCTCATTTATCAGTTCTCTTCACAGTCCCCGTCAAAAGACAAATGTCTCTCTCAGGTGTGGGTGAAAATTAGGAGACGAGCAGGTATTAGTCAGTCTTTTGCACCATTTAATCTGCGATCTTCATCAGCATAGCTACAGTTCCCAAACTCAGTCACTGGCTGACAGCTGCGTCTCTATGACAACTGTCCCTCTAGAGTTTGACTGCAACCCAGCCACTTAACACTTCCACCCTCAGGAGGGCCTAATGGACAGGTGCCCACTCCCTCCCCGTCTATCCAGCTCTGAGGTGCCATTACACCTCCTGCTGTTTTAACACTGTCCCATTTCCCTGCCATCATACATCTGGCAAAATGAGCTTAGAGTCACTTTCACTTAGACACGCCCCCTCCTAACGAGTCCATTCATTAGAAGCCAGCGGGTAAAGGGAGAAAACGACTTGAGGCGACGAGAAATCGAAACAAATCGGCGGGCCGTATCAATTAGGGGCAATATTTCTGCTCTGTAATTGCAGATGTGATTAGGCAGAGTGCTGGCCGAGGAAGTGTAATTCAGCATTTAACAAACCACTGAAGGGACACATGCCTGTTGTGGCTGCATAGGTTAATCATTCCTGCGCTCTTGTAGCTTGTTTGCACGGTTAAAGGACATATGCAGACATCTTTGCCCTCAGCTGGAAACTCATTAATGACTTAACCTGTAGCATAATCTCAAACGGAGGAACCATGACTGTGTACATCCATGTGAAAACTTGACTTTCACAGTTCAAAGGGATACTTATCCAGAGATTAAAATTCTGTCATCATTTACTCACCCTCATGTTGTTCCAAACCTTCTTTTCAAATGATGACAGGGAGGATTTATTTTCACATGGTTCCTTGTGCATTATAGGCTACTATGTTATGACCTCAAAAGGCTTTTACCATAGTGCATCGTTTGTAGACTAATACATTCAGAGGTAGTAACTGATTACATGTAATCTGGATTACGTAATCAGATTCCAAAAAGTAATTGTAATTAGATTATATGTCATCCTTATGGGTCAAAATGATCGATATTTCTTTTATGCCAAAAATCATTAGGATATTAAGTAAAGATCATGTTCCATGAAGATATTTTGGACTTACTTTGGACATACTTCATTTGGACAACTTTAAAGGCGATTTTCTCAATCGTTTTTTTGCACCCTCAGATTCCAGATTTTCAAATAGTTGTATCTCGGCCAAATATTGTCCTAACTTACACCATAAATCAATGGAAAGCTTATTTATTCAGCTTTCAGATGATGTACAAATCTCAATTTCAAAAAATTGACCCTTATGACTGGTTTTGTGGTCCAGGGTCACATTACGTTTTAAAATACTCGTAATCAGACTACAGTTAATTTTTATTGATTACATGTTATTCTAACAATGGCAGTCAAATATTTATAATTAATTGATTCTCCCTACTACCTCTTTTTTAACTTTTAAATTTTCCTTTCTAAAAACGCCTACTGCTTGTATGCCTTCAGAAGGTCTTCCAGGTTTGTGGAATTGCTCACAAAGCCACTAGTCATGTGACTATTACTGAAAACGTTTCGGTTACTAACGTAACCTCGGTTCCCTAAGATGAGGGAACGAGTATTGCGTTTTGCTAAAACGCTATGGGGGGGAATTCTTTTCCTCAAGATATTGAAGCGAATTTTTATCCAAAAATACCATGTACACGCAGTGCAGCTGCACAACTCTCAGCAGGAAGCAGCTGCGTGCTGATTGGCTGTGCCGCTGCAACTGCAGCAACCTATGGCGAGACCGTGGGGCGGGACGGACCAATCAGGTCCTTCCAAATTCCCGCCACAAGGGGCAACAGAATTTGCATAGCCAAGGGTATATAAGACCCACTCTCGCAAGGTTAGTCAGGTTAATCGACTGAAGCGACTCCTGAGCAAGTGAGCAAGCACGGCAAGCAAAACGCAATACTCGTTCCCTCATCTTAGGGAACCGAGGTTACGTTAGTAACCGAAACGTTCCCTTACGAGAGTAGCCTACTCTCGTATTGCGTTTTGCTAAAACGCTATGGGGGACCAATGCAAAACGCCGTGCTTGCTTAACGGCTCTAAAGCCGACAACACCAAACCCAGGCCAACCTAGGTGGGCCCGTAATATGATATCAAGAAGTCCCAAAATGAGCCAGACCTGAGTCAAGCCCTTAATGAGAATTAACCACGATATACGTGTAATATAATGTATAGACCAGACATAGTCGGGCCAGGAATAATGAATGGCCAGATAATTCGAGCCATATAAGGAATGTGCTATGACTTATACAATACTTAACCCAGACCGGACTTTTCGAGCCTTAAGGGGTTAAAACTGTACACAGCAAGAAGCCCAGCCTATAAGGCCGGGACATCTAAATTATAAATCTGATAAAGTGGACGGGGAGGCCCAGCGTGCCGCCACACAGATATCATTCAGAGAATGCCAGTAGACCAAGCCCACGAAGAGGCCACTGAATAATGGGCGCCACTACATTAGAGTATTCGCGGCGTACGCCAGCGAGCGAATTCACAGATGTAAACGCATAACAGCGTCAATGTGCAACTGAGCATGTTTGGCCACAGGCTAGTTATTGCAATGTTACATCTCCAGTCACCTGAACTAAGGGAACTGGGAGAATATCAGGTTTATTGAGTGATTTTGTGGCACTGAATTAACAGTGCTTATGCAGGAGTGCACACTATGTAGTTGACACATTACCTACAGTGTTGAACCACTCCAGCCGCCTGAATAGGGGAACTGGGAGAAGTGATATTTGAGGGAAAAAAGGCGCAAGCTGGCAGCCATTTTATGACATCGTTATGCTCTAGACGGAGAACGCGTGTTATGACGCGCTCTAATCAGCGAACGCGCGCTGTGCAGAGAGCGCGCGCTGCCATATAAGGCTGTGTACCTTTGGCAGCAAGCGCGCGCTGCAGCGAGAACGGCTGTGACGTAAGCGCGTTCTCGGTATATCCAGCAGCCTGAGTTCGCATGCCTCTCCTCTAGCATTCTCTGCCCGCGGCATATCAGGGCGGCGGGGCGAGAGAGAAGGAAGAGTGAGGAGAGCTTATGTTGAGTTCACTCGTGTGTAGAAGTGCACATCTTCCATCCGCGTGGCGGCAGTATCACATTCTCTGTCAGCGGCCATTTCAGGGCGGCGGAGTAAGAGAAGGAGCGAGTGAAAAGCCCCGTATGCCCGCGGAGCCATTAGCACGGCGGGAATAACATTCTCTGTCCACGGCCATTTTAGAGCGGCGGAGGAGAGAGAGGGAGGCGCGTGGAGAGCTCCATATGTCCGCGGCGTCATCAGCGCAGCGAGGATATAACCTTCTCGTTTCGCGGCGCGTTTCAGCGCGACGGAATGAGAGGAAGGGAGAGCTCTGTATGTCCGCAGCAGGGATATAACGTTCTCTGTCCACGGCCATTTCGAGCGGTGGGGATGAGAGAGGAAGGAGTGAAACTCTGTATGTCCGCGGCGTCATCAGTGCGGCGGGGAAAACCTTCTCCGTCCGCGGCGCATTTCAGCACGACGGAACGAGAGAAAAGGATCGCTCCGTCTGTCCTCGACTTTATTTGAAGCGGCGGAGGACCAATGTTCTCTGTTCGCGGCGTAAACACGCGGCGGCACGAGAGAAGAGAGGTGGAGAGCTAGAAGCTCTTAGAAGTGGCGTTGGCAGCAACGCACACATCATAAACACACATAAACATAGTATAAAGGATATTTTAACGCCGGATGGCTCAGCTGGAACAGCAGGCGGCTGAAGGCGGAGACCAGGTTGGAATCCGTCGTCCTCAGGGCTGCAGGGAATTCCGCTGGGTGCGTGTCGACGGCGGGCTTCCATCCTGAGCTCAACGATTGCAAGTCGCTGAAGAAGAATTAATCTGACTAACCTTGCGAGAGTGGGTCTTATATACCCTTGGCTATGCAAATTCTGTTGCCCCTTGTGGCGGGAATTTGGAAGGACCTGATTAGTCCGTCCCGCCCCACGGTCTCGCCATAGGTTGCTGCAGTTGCAGCGGCACAGCCAATCAGCACGCAGCTGCTTTCTGCTGAGAGTTGTGCAGCTGCACTGCGTGTACATGGTATTTTTGGATAAAAATTTGCTTCAATATCTCGAGGAAAGGAATTCCCCCCCATAGCGTTTTAGCAAAACGCAATACGAGAGTACTCTCGTAAGGGAACTGAGACCCTCACAGCAATTGATCACTAGATTTACAGAAATCAAAGTGTTTTCTTAACATTGCAACATTGAATATCTAATCAACTCTTGATTAACACATCCATAATTATCTGAATTATCACTTTCACTATCAGCTTTTGTCTTTCAAACACATTCAAATGTACAAATTCACATCATTTCATCATTTCCCTGCACTGTTTACATGCAGTGCAGGGATTCCCCAACTTTTTTGTCAGCTGAAATTTCTTGGACCTAATACATTTACTTGAAGTACCCCCTGAAATTTTAATTTGTAAGTTAGGTCAACAATACATTTATCAGAGAATAAATTGATCAGAATATAAGAGAGTATCCGTGAACCGTATTATTTATTATTAGTAGTAATTAAAAATATGAATAATAATAAATAATAAAATTAAGTTCACGGTTCTCTGATATTGGTTAATGGTCACATGATATACAGGCAAACAAATCAAATATTTTTTATCTTCTTTAGTAGTGTTTTAAATTTTATTTTAAAATGACTTATTATAATTTATAGTTTTTATGATTTAATTACTTAGCTTTTCATTAAACTCAGGAACTGCTGTAGTCCCCAGTCTGGGAAACCTTGACGTAATGTAATATTTTGTTGATAGCAAAGAATGGAATATATACATTATTTTTGTATTTTTATATCAATATTCTACTCAAATCAATGTGATAAACAAGTAGGTCAAAAGTAATCTAAAAGTAATCCAAAAGTATTCAGATTATATTACCTTAATGGAATGGATTACGTTACTAACTACATTTTTTGTAATGTAATCTACCCAGCTCTGAAAACATTTTTATGTTTCCATCACTTCGGCTACATGGTTTTTCAGATGTAGTAAACTTCCACGGTACTTCACCTGGTACAGCGTTGTATTTGTGATGTGGAGCCCTCGAGTACGGAAACACGAGCAAAAAGACTTGTAGAAAGCTAAAATGACATGGCTTTAAAAAGTGGGTTTTTATCTCACGGTATCCTTTGCTATCGGTTAGGTTCAGAGTAGGTGGTAGGCTACGTTACTCTCAAGCACGATAAAGTATGAATATTTTAGCGCTACTTACCGGGCATTTACATTCCGAATTACTGCAATACATAGCTACAGCAACCAATGTAATGCTGTAATAGCATATTTTTAAGTGAAATGTTATAAAGCCATATGATAGGTGTGTAAATGATTTTAATGAAATTAAGTGTAATCCGAGTGGAATGAAAGGTTGTTTCTGCAAATCTATTACTAAATCTGAAAAAATATCTGCATGAGGCGCGGAGCCACACTCTTTTAGAATCAGTCCATGGCCTGCTGGCTTATATGAGTAGGCTATTTATTCTCTACAGTGGGCATTGCTCTCATATTCTCAAACAGCTTTGGTGGCTTGAATCATGGATTACAGATCGGTCTGCATATTACTATCACGCCTAAATGTAATTTATTCAGCATAGCCTCTCATACAAATCCCTGTACAAACATTCTTACAGTTTGTGGCCTATAAGACCACGATTAGACCGTTATGCTTTGTCAGGTTGCAACAAATCCAGTTTAGAGTCATACAGTACATATGTTCAGATGGCTTTGGATCTGATATATTTGATCTTCAAAAGATCGATGAAGAATAATGAACACTCTGTGACATTCATTCCATGTATTGGTGCAAAGTTCATGTTAGATGTTCTCACAGAGGGAGGACATTCATTTGCTTTCCCTGTAATTGAACTAGAGAGCTGTAAGGAAGTGTTAATCTTGATAAATCATCTCAATAATTTAGTAATATTTGCCTGAATCATTTCTAAACCAGTAGGGGGCAGTGATGGTCAGCGTGTGAATTATCACTGTATCACAATTACATAAATACCATACAAACCCTGGATCTATTTTGCACATCAACTGTCAATATGATGAACTTGTTAATTCAAGCACTTCCGCTTCATTCGAAACTTCCGGCCCTATCAATAACACCACCCCCTGCTCCATCTGGTCATGTTCAGTCAAAAGCTATTTTGTTAAACGGAAGGAATTCATTGCTCAAAAAAACACAAAGATAAATACTCTCATATACACACATGTGGCAGACTTCAGATGCAGCAGGTGAAACATGAGCCCGTGAGACTCAGGAATGAGACAGGAAAGAGCCACATAGACTTCCTCTCCCCCTTCCCCATGCAGCCAAAGTGCTGAGTCTGAATATCAAACAGTAGCCCTGCCAGCCTGCTCCACATCAATCTGCATTAAGATGAACTGGAATTAGAAAACAGGTTAAACCAATAACAAAGCGAAAAGGGTGTTGAAATTATGTGCTGTGCTCTCTGTTGCTCCTTCATGTTTGACTGTCGTGTTATTTCTAATTTAACATCCCTTCTGGGTAATGTTAAATAAATATTCCCCATTTAAAACAATTTAAGCTCAATCGACAGCATTTGTAGCATTTTCACTTAAGAATTTCCACTAAATGTGACCCTGGACCACAAAACCATAAGTCGCATGGGTCAAAATCATAGATTTTTCTTTTATGCCCAAAATCCTCAGGATATTTATTAAAGATATTTTGTACATTTCAAACTGTAAATATATAAAACAATTTATTGTTAGTAGTAATATGCACTGCTAAGGACTTCATTTGGACAACTTTAAAGGCAGAATCCAGATTTTCCAATAGTTATATCTCGACCAAAGATTGTCCTATCCTAACTTACACCATACAATGGAAAGCTTATTTATTCAGCTTTCAGATGGTGTATAAATCTCAATTTAAAAAAAATTACCCTTATGACTGGTCACAAAAGTCTTTTTAAAAAGTTGCAGTGGGGCAATTACATTGTAATTAAATGGGGCAGATATATGTGAAGCCTATAATTTTACATAAAACAAAAAACACACTTACATTTATACTCCATTTATGGAGTTGGTACCATTTTTAAAAGTGTTTTTAAAAGAAATCTCTTATGCTCACCAAGGCTGAATTTATTTATCATTTGATCCGTAAAAACTGCAATATTGTGAAATGACTGTGAAATATAAAACGGCTGTTTTAATTTTTTTATTTATATTTTAATAATAATAATAATAATAATTGAAATATAATCTATCCCTGTGATGGTAAAGCTGAATTTTCAGCATCATTCCTCCAGTCTTAAGTGTCACATGATCCTTCAGAAATCATTCTAATATGATGCCCAAGAAACATTTCTTCTTATTATTATCAACTTTGAAAATAGTTTTGCTGCTTAATATTTTTTTGAGGAAACTGGATTCTCTGGATTATTTGATAAACAGAAAGTTCTAAAGAACAGCATTTATTTGAAATATAATTTTCTGTAACAATGTAAAAATATTTACTGTCGCTTTTGATCGATTTAATGTAAATATATATTTGTTTAATTTTGTAAAACTGTATTATTTGAGCTATACAGTTGTCATTTTTGTGGCTGATGTCATGGAAACCAAGTCGTAAAATTGGATATAACTTTACACAGAAAAAGTAAACACACTAAAATCTTGTTGCCATGCATATTGTTTATATCTAAAAAAAAATGCTGGGTTAAAAACATGGACAAACCCAGCAATTGGGTTGTTTTAACCCAGTGAATGGGTTGATTTAATCAAACATTTAACCCAACCGCAGGGTTAAAACAACCCAATTGCTGGATTTGTCCATTTTCAACCCAGCATTTTTTGTGTTGTGGCTAAACAAGTAATATTATTTTAATAGTATTTTAACTTTGATTGTAAGTGCCTCACTGTAACCCAGATTTTCGCCAAGTTTAAAAGTTATTGGTAAACTTATTTTTTAATTAAAAGTTGCTGCCCTAACTTTTTTTAAGTACAATCAACTTGGATGTTTAAGTCATTTCAACTTAAATTACATTAAACTGAAAAAAAAGTTGAATAGTTGAATCTTGTATAACTTATAAAAAAAAAAAGTTATTGATCATATCATTTTTTTACAGTGGCTTATCTTGCACTAAACCCGGAATGTTCCTTTAATGACATTCTCATTGTAATTTCAAAACCACGAGCAGTTGCGATCACTTCAGATCTTGGATTACTTCAGATTATGCAAACCCTAGACGTCTTTTGAAGTGTTTGCCACTGAAGGCTCAGAGGGCAAGAGGGCAAGACTGCTGGGGTGAGAGGGTTGGAACAGTTCAGCAATCAACACACTTCAACCGGACTGCAATTCTCAGCAGGCCCAATCACGTTAATCAGTGTTTGTTTCCTGTAGAGCTCTGAGTCTGGTGTTGCAATGTGGCAATAATTAACAGCAAACACAGGATAACAGAAACCCCACTGTTATAAATATGACATCTGAGAGAAAATTCGCACCGGAGCGTGTGACAGCAGAAAGAAGAGGACCGTGAATAGGTGGCGCAGAGATTGCCAAAGTTTCTGTTTATTGCTGTTTGCATTTAGCTGAGTGTGTGGCCCAGGTCAGTAAGGAGGAATGTGGGACTATAACGCATCATGTCACCATTCTGCGTGTACATTGTGTGTGCGCGTATGATATTTTCCCCTCTCCGCCGCCCTTATCATGGCGCTTTGATACAGAAGCCCTAATGACTAAGCCAGAATAGCAGGATTAACACATGATGCATAATAACAGTCTTGTGTTCATCACTTCTGAACAAGGTTTGGAGAACAATTACCAGCAATTAAACCACCGCCAGTTATTCAAAGAGATAATTACGTCCTTGGTGTATTGCATCAATTAGCTACTTTTATTTCAGCCCGCAAACTCTCCGCTACGTCGTATGTGACATGTTTGGAGAGGCTTGAACAACAGGAATTCCTGCACTTATCCTCTATAAGTACAGTGAAATATGAGCAGAGAGAAAGTGAAAAGTATCCTCTCATCTATGAAAGGATTTTGTTGTTCTGCCATTTTGTTGTCCGACGTGGTCCAAGGAGAAATCTCTCTGAAGTGACAATTTGGATTTGACATCCCAACCGAATCCTTCACTAGGGCTTGTGAGTTCTCGAAAAGAGAAGATTAGAACCAAACAATCCGGAATATGTATTGAGGATGATTTTCTTGAGCTGACAAATGGCTCGTCGTATACGCCTCTTGTGCATATTGAATTCGGCCTCCACAACGGATACTGTAATAGCATTTCAGGAGAGGCCTGTCGGGGCCGTTTTCTAATGCCGAGACCTTATTCGATGGGTTTAGGTCTACATTTTTTCCCATTCTTTCCGAGGGAGATTGAGGCTCTAAGAGCTTAGCTGAAATTCAGATGTGCCCTTGAAGAGATATGGCTTTGTGCTTTTTGATGACCTCAATACAATTCTGACTCGATCCATTCAGACAAAGATTTGACCTTAACAAATTGTGCCGTGACTACAATGAGTTGAATTTAAAAGAGCTTATGCTTGAAAGGGCTCTTGATAATGTGTAAGTGTTCTTCAGAGACAGCAAAAACATGCTAATGCAAATATTCGAAAACACAAAACGGTATGCTAAATGAATATTTTTGTTTTAGAACAACGCAAAGAGAAACAGTGGCAGATTTTCTTGAATTGTGATGTTTCTTTTACCTTTTTTGAGCCTCAAGGGTATAATGGCTAACTCCAAATACCTGTGTCCAATTGTAAGTAATCTATTAAACCACAGAGCCCACAGCTTATTTCCCCTCTGCTTCACATCCTCCATTTAATGTGATGGCTACAACAAAAGCAGGAACACCTTTCACCTCTTGTTCTCTACTTGCGTCTTTTATCGCTGTTCATCGTCTCTCTTGTTTTCTCTCTCTCTCACACACACACACACACACACACACACACACACACACACACACACACACACACACACACACACACACACACACACACACACACACACACACACACACACACACACACTCATATCCATATTTGTGATTGCTTCCTACTGAATTAACTGCTGTCATTTCGAAGCACTAAACTCACTTAGTATCACATATCAGCACTAATGTTGAGATTATAGAGGTTAAGGATTTAGCCCCTTGCCACGTGTGGAGTCAGTTTTTTTGCTAAGCATTTGAATGTGTGCCTTCGGTCCCCCACTTCCACAAGTTCCAGGGGCCGGTCAGAGGCAGCGATGCGTTGGCCGTCAGCCCCCCCCCCTGTTCACTTCTCAATGGGCAGGCTCTGACATGCTGTCACCTTGGCAACTGCTGCCAGGGTAATGTGCCTGGCGGGCTAACTGACCTCAGCTGGCAGTGTGCCATGGGCTTGCAGCAGGTGTGTGACAGTGAAGGTCCCCTGGCCACTAATCCAGCCGTCCTGTAGAGCCTCAGACATTGGCCGAAGGTCTGATGGGAATTTGTGAAAAAAGAAAATGTTATGCTGTGTAAGACACAGTTAAGTGACCGGCCAGTCTGCACGGAACATAAAAGCACGTATTTTAAGAAAAACATCACTATGAACATTTTAATTATCTCTCTTAAGTATCTCGAATCCCACACTTGTGCACACTAGGCAAACATATGCAGTTGGATATCTTTAAAAGAGGCATCAACGGTTTAAAATAAGCCTTTGCACCATTTTCGTTTCATTTTTGTACCTCTTCTATTTTGTACCATTTCAGTTTTGTACCTCTTTTTTTTTATTGTGTAAACTTCAAATAAATTATATCCAAAAAGGAAATAAAGCTAGTGATGTTAATTCAAACGTTTTTAGAGATTATAATTAGGCTAATGTTGTTTTCAAAAATGTATTAATTATTGTTTTATCTATAAAAAGGTTTGATATTGATACTCTCTGTTCATGCGGGATGGAATTCCAAAAGATGGCGCTAAAGAAATATGAGAGGGTATGATTTATTTTCTATGGTCCATATGCATCCACTATTTGGGTAAAATTAACGTTTATAGCATAGAATTGATTTTAAAAAGCAATGTGGAAAAAAAAAACGATTCATAAAAATAAAAAATAAAAAAAACAATTAAATGCGCATCTTCGTTTTAATGTTTTCCTTTCAGTTCCACACATTTGACACGTCAAGAGAATGTTTAAGTATATGTTATTGTAAATATATATGTTATTATGATTGCGTAATGAAGCCTGTGCGTTATGCTATAATCTCCACATGACAGAGTTACGAAATATGAAATAAAAAGAATGGGAAATAATTACTTTGCGTGCTAGTAACGCGTGCGTATACTGTTTTTACGGTTGTTTTTCTTTCTTTTTTCGTTGCTTAGTTTTTGTATTATACTCTAGACACATATTTTCAGAAATGTAATATAGAAGGTCTCGGTCAGTTTTGATATTGTGCAATTCAGGGTCTAACACCTAAGAAGTTTGATGGAGCGTGTACAGCTGATGTATTTTCACTACTTCTGTATAGTTTGTTTACTTTGGAATCACTGAAAATATTATTTTACAACAACATATAGGCTACTTTGATTTCGAATAAATGGCATTTTTTATACAAAGTAAAGCTCAAAATTAACTAGATAGTAAAATAATCACATTTTCATTCAGCAAAAGTGAATTTTAGACAGCATTTTATACAGAAGCTTTACAGCTCAGTTATTCTGGGTGTGTGAGCGATGCTATTAACATTGAGGATATTGCATGAAGGGTGGGGCGCGTGCTTATAACCACAGGTTGAAATTCGTTGCCACGCAACGAATGTACGGTAAATCATCCGCGAAATTTAAATCTTCAAGAGAAGGGCCGTGTGTTTGGCTGAATAGTCACTACCACATAAAAGTTTCTCGGAAAATAAATAAATAAATAAACATATCAGCTGCACTCCCAAGTCTAAACAGAAGCGTCGTTCAGCTGGAAGGTTAGTGTTGCGACTTAAGAGTGCAAAGCTATTTCAAACATAGCAGAAATGAATACAAATGGGAGAAATGGCCAAACTTGCCTTGATGAAAATTAAGGGCCAACAGTTGTGCTATTCCCCAGTAGTAACGGTCGGTTTACAGAAAAAGGCAATTCAGTCACACAATCGTTTTTGCACGCTTTTACATTGCAATCTGATGGAAGGATCTAGGCCCTTTTGCACTCAGAGAGCTACGTGGCAAGCATACGAATTTCCATGCATACAAATTCACTACTGCTTTAGAGCGTGCACGGAATGGATTCCAAATTACGTCACTCGCAGAGCGGGACGCTCGTGCGTTTTCAAATTTAAATTGGGGGAAAAAAAACAGGATTTTACGAAATGAACGTTCTCAAAATAAAGCCAAATAAATCAACTGTTTGCTGAAGGCATGCACGCCTATTTAATATGATCTATTTAATTACAATAGGGCCTGCATTAATGTTTTGCAGTTTGTTTTATGCTAAGATATTGCAGTTGTTTTATTGAGTTATCCAGTTATAGGCTATTTACTAAAATTACTTGGATTAAACAATAAAATAGTCTGCGTAATATACTAGGCCTACAAAAAAAGCGGTAAATATCACGCCAATACTTATTTAAAACAAGAAAGAAAGAAAGAAAAAACTTCCAAAGCATTCTAGTGGGATGCGTGTAAAGCAAAATATGGAAATTATTGTCCTGATTTAATGAGGAAGAGAGATGAAGCGTATTCTGAATGCTGTAACACATTTCCATGTCACTTTGAAGCTATCATGAGTTATAATATGATATATAGGCCTACCCGGAGACATGTCAGTGTTTTTAGAACCTAGAAGGCCTCTGAATGTTTTGATCATTTATATTCAGTTGAGGAGAAATAATCTAAATCAGCATAGTGGGTGTCAGCTGGCATAATGCATAATATAGCCTCTGGGTAAAATACGAAAATACTGTTTGGAGTCTCAGAAAATCTGTAAGTCATTGACGGAAAAAAAAAAGTTTTATAATCAAATGTAAAAATAATTACATTATTTGTTTTTGGAACGACGACGTAAAGCTTATTTTTACTTGATAAACGCCGTTAATATAGCAGATATTAAATAGACAATTACATGTTATGAATGTTTCTTTAAAAAAACATGAAAAACATATACAGCACAGAAGAAAAAAAAAACAGGCTAACAGAAAGGAAAATAAGACAACAATATGACACTGCAAAGGGAAAACATTTTGGAAGTTGTTCGACTCCCATTTTCAGGCCAAGGGGAAGGATATCGAGAAACTTCTAAATTCCCTTTGTATACATTTCAGAAATGTGCCTAGACAAAGCAAATCAAACAAATATTAGAAAAGAGTTTTCATTTAGAATTTAGCTTTAATTTAAGCAAACTGCGAAAGAAAGAAAGACAGAAAGGAAGAAAGAAAATAAGTTGCACCGATGCATCTGAAAGCTATCAGATTTATTGTTCTCATTCACTTCTCGCTGAGTCAGTACTGAACTTAAATAACAACCACGGGGGAAACGGTGTGACAACGGTTTGTTTCAGCTTCGTCAGTGTGTTTGTGTACAATATCTGTATATAATAACAAGTGTAATACTAACAGTATAAAATATAATCAAGAATTAAAATGGCAGGGGGAAGGCCTACAAGAGATGCTACTAGGTTGAAAGTCATCACAGCGCGCAACAAATCTGGCATTGCTCCTCAAAATATTTGAAATTGATTTAGTGAAAAATATAAAGCAAATCATTTAAATCAACACAGAGAATTCATATTGCCAAATGTACACAGACTTGTTATCAAAACCCACCAAAAAAAAAAAGAAAAAAAAATCTGCCTGGAAAAAGCAGTGAAGAGAGGGCAATATCCACGATGATTCAGCCAAACAACAACAAAAAAGTGTTTACAAGGGGTCGGCTGAAATTGGAAAATAAGTGCAGCTTGAGAGTAATCAATCAATTTTTTTTTTCTTTTTCCTTATTTTTTTTTTCTTAAGAGTTTTCTCTGTGTAAAAGCTATTCACAGAAGTGTGGTCCACAAAAATACTATGAATTATAAAAGGTGTAGTTTGTTGCACAATAATGCTCCAAGAGTAGACAAGACAATTCCGTATTGTTAAAACGAGTAATATAATTCCTGTGCGTAAAATTGATTCGTGTCCTGGGGTAAATTCTTCTTTCACTGTTTAATATTTAATGTTTGTCTGCATTGATCCATGTCCTTGGGAGTTCGTTTGTCATTTCAATCCATAAAGTCTATGTTGGCTTTGGGCTGGTTGCGATTTCGGTGTCAGTGCACCAGAATCTCCTGGCCATAGGAGCTCGCAGTTGTCACGTTGTGGTTGCTGTCCGGTTCATCTTTCAAACTTGCACCTTTTAAGTAATCTATCACAAAACTCCCCTGAAACACAGAGCAAACAGTCAATTAACGTTTGGGACATTGGAGGATAAAACCATTTCAGTTGTGGGTTATCTCGTAATTTACATAGAATATTTGTAATATCTTGCTGACTTGAAGTGTACATAAAATGATTTGTTCTACGTCTCAGTGAACATACGTTTGCAGTCCATGGACGGAGGCGGTGTGTCTGCACTCACGTTGCCGGCATGGGTGTACACGTCCTCGGGCGTCTGAGGAACCCCGGGCGGCGTCATCCTCTTCTCCTTCTGCCTTCGGTTGCAGAACCAGACCCGAACCACCTCCTTTTCCAGCTGGAGGTTGTCCGCCAGAGAGGTAATCTCCTGCGCTGACGGTTTTGGGCATTTCAAAAAATGGCTTTCCAAGGCTCCCTTCACGCTCACCTCGATGGAGGTGCGCTTCTTTCGTTTCCTGCCTTGAGCTGCTATTTTGTCAATGCTGGTGGGACTGCCCGTGGTCGAGTCGGCCTCTTCCAGCCACTTGTTCAGCAGTGGCTTGAGTTTGCACATGTTTTTAAAGCTCAGCTGGAGAGCCTCGAACCTGCAAATGGTCGTCTGAGAGAAAACATTTCCGTAAAGAGTTCCTAGGGCTAGCCCGACGTCGGCTTGAGTAAAACCCAGTTTGATCCGACGCTGCTTAAACTGTTTGGCAAACTGTTCCAGGTCGTCGGAGGTCGGCGTGTCCTCGTCTGAGTGCGAATCGTGACTGTTCACTCCGGCGAGGTGCTGGTGGTGGTGGTGGTGAGGGTGCTGCTGCTGTTGATGATGGTGGTGGTGATGATGGTGATCCATTTCTGGAGAGTCTCCTCTCATCAGCCCCGGGTGGACTAGACTCCCGGGAGGGTTCAGCATCCCGTTGACTGTGAAACCACCCGGCTGGGAATAAATGAGAGACTGCTGGGACTGCTGCTGTCCTCCGGTGATGGTGGGGATGTGGGAGGCTGTGGTGCCACCCCATGCGCTTTGGTGCGACTGGTGAGCCCCTAAATGCGAGGATCTGTGGTGCAACGCGGTGCCCGAGTGTAGGTCTTCCCTGTTTGAACTGTTCTTCACGTCTTGTTGCTGTGGGCTGCCGGCCATGCCAACTGGGCTGGAGGACCAAGGCGAGCCTGCTTCTGCCGCTGCAGCGGCTGCGGCGGCGGCTGCAGCGGCAGCCGCGTGGGGCAGCGAGGTAACCCACTGATGGGCATGGCTCAGCATGTGCCCACCGTTACTGGCCGACATGGCTCCTTGCATGAAGTCGCTCTGCACCATCTTGACCGCGGGGTCTCCTCTGTAACCTCCCGACACCGATGTTACGACACCACTTCCCGGCTGCATGCCACCACCTCCGGACTCCGAGTGCACGATCGAGGCTGATGAGAGAATGGTATTGCTGGCCAGGTAAGGATTGGAAGCCGCTGTGGCCATCCCCCCTCACCACTTTGAACAATTCTACTTATTATTCCCCCTCCCCGTATTGTCGTAACTTTTTTCCAAGCCTCGAAGGCACGCACTATTTCATGAATTATTCAAGCTGGAAAAATATGCGCGGTATTTCGATTTGGTCCAGCGACAACACAGCAAAAGATGGCAAAAATATATCCGTCAAATCCTCCTTTTATCATAAGCAAAAGGAGAAAGAAATACCTTCAGCGTAGAAATCCACATTATGCATGGAAGTTGTTTTAACAATTGAATTCCATTCTTAATGTCATTGTCTTAAAGACCAATTATAAGGATAAAAAGTGTTGCTTTTTCTTCTCCTTCTTCTTCACATTAACTTCCCGTGACGGTTACACAAATCCCACATCGAACTTCATCGCGCGCTCTCTTGACTTGAAGTGGAGGCTTATCAGAAGACGCTCCTTCGTAAACTTCTCTCTGGTCCTGCAAAACCGCCAATGCGTTTTCTTACAGAGTCTTGCTACTCATATTTCTTCTCTTCGCAGAGTCCATCTGACGTTAATCTTCAATACATTCCATTGCACACAACTCTATCAAATGCACGCGCAATGGAGACTTCCAGTGTCCTCGCTCGCTCAGCTCCTCTCTCTGAGCGCGAGTGCACGCGAATGTTTACGTTCAGCCCCCGCGTGCGCACACCATCCACATCCTTCACCCAATTACCGCGAGGAAGTTTCTGCGAGATTGATGCTCATTGGATATCCTTCGGGAGAGTGACAGATCTTAGGGCACAGCTAAGAAATCACGTTAAGGCGTTGCAATTTGCTATGTCTAATTTGGATATGTCAACATACGAATAAAAGTGACTAGACCTTCTCTCTGAACAGGAAGCTTTAGTTGATATAATTCTATTGCGTTGTACGGCATTATTGGCTTCTGTTAACGATGCTTCACATGTTTTGCTTTTTTTTTTGCAGAGGAAATTGTTTGGCTTTTATTTTACATATTTTGTCTTTTGTCTGGCATTTCAATGTTAAATGTAATTTATGACGACAATACATTTTAGGCTAATTGTGACTGATATTTTACCTATGGGCATGTAACAAAAAACAAAAAACATGGAAATCATAATAGATGGGATACAGATTAAAGCAAAGCATACAGATAAAACATTAAGCATTTTAGGGCTTAGGGGTACAAATGAAGTGAGCATATATTAGATTTGTATCCAAAAAATGTACATGTTATGGACTGGGACTGACAACTTCAGGGAAAGCATAGTTATTCAGATTAAAATAAGAATAACATAATTTAAAAAAGAGCCGTTTCAAGCACCAGCCGCGTAAACTTTTAAACTGTAGGCTATTTATTCAATTTATGAACCTCTATGGCCTAATGAGGTCAAATAAATACATAAATGAAACATAATACTTCAAATAGCCTACAAAACAACTCATAAACGCCAAACATTTCATATTGTTTGATTTGATTCACTTGTAGTAGCTACATCATTTGCTCATAACTTGAAGAAATGTAGGCTATAGTCCTTTCAGGTGTAACAAAAAAGGAAAAAAAGATGAATACAAAAAACCCCATGTCATATTAATCCCTGGGTGTTGATTTATTGTTGTTTGTTTATTTGTGGATTGATCCACGTATAGCCTGCATATAACCTATTGAAAAGTGTCGAGGACAGGGACACTCGTGCACTGCGAGCGACGAACAGTTAGTGCTGATTTTCATTTGCATAAATTTTCATATGTTTAAGTGAAAATAATAGCGGAGCGGAGGAGAGCGGGATTCACTCGAGACGGAGGAAGAGAGAGAGAGGGAGCTGCGCTGGATTCATTTCTGCGGTAAGAAACCTACCTCTCCCTCTCTTTCTCACTCTCTCTGCCTGAATGTTTTGTTTTAATTTGTAGCCTATATTGAATTTAAGAGCCGTGTTGTATTGCACGTTTGTAAAAATGTGTGTAGATCTTGTTCTTCAGTGAGGGCCTTGCGCTGACTTTGATAGCCCTAAAGAATCTAAAAACAATCACATTATTTATGTAAAAAAATAAATAAATGCGCACTTGCGAGGGCCAATAAAGGCGCCAAAATGCATCATAGCACAAGGATGCGGGGAGTTTAACGACATCAACTCCTTGACTATTTCATTAAGCTTAGCTTCTTAAGCAACGACTTCTAAGACTTTATTTCATGGACTTATACGGTAGGCTACTTATAAATATTTTTTAGGGTTTGAAAGATATGGCGAATTAGTTATTAAAATGTAGGCTAGTTAATCGATTTTTTTTTTGTGAAAACAAATAAGTTCGTGTTTTACGACAGTTTCTCACGAGCAGCACAGTCAAATCTATTTAAAAGTCTTTGAACAATAACATTGCGTGTTAAAGGATTATTTAGGCTAGTTGATGAGTTGACTCATAGTGTTATTTATCTTGCTTGACTGAAATCAGTTTCCTAAAATGTAAAATAAGGTTGATCAATCAAAAAGCCATGTGAAGTGTCAGAGATATTTGCAGTAACAGAATTCATTTGCAAAGACAAACATGACCCTCCATGTAACAGGTCATGCAATAAGTTTATAACGGGAAATATAGTCTATCAGCTGGCATGGGTACATAGATGATCCATCAATCACTGTCCTACAAAGTCATGTTCAACAATGGTCCAGTGTGCCATTTGTAAATTTAGAGACTTTATTGCTTGTTACGCCTTCATTTTGCGCACTAATTGACGCCTGTTAGTTTGTTTTACTTGGGGTTAAAGTCGTGTTTTGCATGAAAGTAGCCATGAAAGAGAGAACGCCTTAACACATCCATGACTGTTTCAAGGCTATTTACCATTTAAAAGAAATATATTGTATATTTTTATGTTTTTATAAAAATGCACATTGTGTTTAGGTCAAATGAAGTAACAAGAAAACCTCTTGATAGGCTATTTGTACAAAAAAATATTTTGTAAATTATTTATGTAATACTTTTACTTGATGGTTATGCCATTTGACATTTTTAGAAACCCAATTTTTGTTGAAAATAACACAAGTTGTACATTTCAAAGAAGTTAAAGAACTTTGCACTTGCATGTGTCCTTTTTTTATCCTCTCTGACTTTATTTGTCATTGACAATACAAACATATTTTCTCCCACAAAAATTGAACTTGAAATTTGGTATGATGATAAACAGGATTATAGCTACACTATGCTCTGCTCTTTTGGCATACACAAACATAAAAAATCATAACAAATTAATATATATATAATATGACTGCAATCACCAAGTTAGAAAAGTGTAAGGACCTAATGGAAATACTCAAAATCTACCTGACGGGGTATCTAAAATTATTAGGTAACTTTGTAAACTATATTCCTATACTTTCTGAAAGTTGATGCAGTGTTATTGTTCAAAGAAATATATGAATAATGAAATAATATAGGCATGCCTATTTGATTAATAACCTCATCAACCATATTCTGACACACACACACACACACACACACACACACACACACACACACACACACACACACACACACACACACACACACACACACACACACACACACACACACACACACACACACACACACACACACACACACACACACACCCCTAAACCACTCATGAATATAAGTGTGCTGGTTTTAATACTGTACTCTGGTATACTATACTGTACTGTACTTTTATACTCTATTCTATTCCCTCTACACTTACTCTACCCATAAACCAATATGCAAAACTTTTGGCATTTTTTTTAAATACTAAAATTTAAATAATTTTAAGCCATTTGGTTTTCTGGGACACAGGAAAGTGCCCTCATAAACCATGTTTAAGTTGTAATACCCATGTCATTATACCCATTTGTGTCCTCATAAACCACATATACCTGTGTACACACACACACACACACACACACACACACATCCATAATGATTTTTATAGCCTAATAAACGCTTTGTTGTAAAAAAGTTGATATTGTGGCTTTATATAGTCGGACACTTGCATGTGTCATTATATTATTAACATTCTACCAAAATCAAGTTCAAACTGAGTTTTTGATCAGTGAATGTTGGACATAGCCTATGTGTTTTGTCCGCCATTAGAACGGCCACAGACAGTAAGTGCATCACATTACGTTTCCATCAATTTACAAGTTATAAAGTTTATGTGGGCTACGTGGGCGCTCAGTTTTTTTGTAATTGTCCAAAATCTGTCATCTGTAATTCTTATAATTCTTTCCAAATCTGTAATTGTTATAAAAGATGAAGCTGCGCACAGGCTATTTATGACAGTAGCCTATTGGCTATGACTCAACAACAAATGCTAGACTAAAATACATAACTCCCCAAATACATAAAACATTAGCCTTTATATATAGAGAGAGATCCTTGAGTAAAGAAAACACTGTACTTATTCAAACAACCAGGTCTTTATTTACTCTTGCATTGCAAACAAGAAGAGATGGTCCAAACTGCGCGGGGTTATGGAGTTTTTACAGGTAGTTTGAGGATCCAATGGAGATACGAGATTTAGTCGCATGCTCTTTTTAATATCTGTCGTTGGATAAATATTTGCGAAACCCACAGACAGACATAAAGGGTGACCAATAGTTTAGTAATTGTCTTGTATTGTTTTACCATTAGAGTGAAATAACAAGAATGATATGCATAAATCTGGTCCTGCCTACCCCTAAACCTATACAATCACAGAAAACTTTCTGCATTTTTACATTTTCAAAAAAACATCACTTATGTGATTTATAAGCTGTTCATAAGCTGGAGGTTTTGTCCCCATAACATAGAGAATACCTGAACCACACACACACACGCACGCACACACAACTATTTCCCCCAGACCCTGTATTACATTAATCAAAGCACATATTTCCCAAGGGAATCCACACATGGATCACAGTAAATCCTAGTGAAATTGAATCACACAGAGTCCTAACTCAGCAGCCCGGCCATTATTTTCCATACATATTTTTGAGGGATTTCTTGTAAGAGAAAACATGGGAAATATTCACACCTATTGACATTCAGTACTGAATAAGCTGCTATAAATGGGCTTCTTATAACCAGTCTCCTGTCTTGAAAACAACTAAACTAAACTTGTGCTCTAGTGAACGTGGCGCTTAAATCGTGTTAAGTTACGTGATTGGGAATGCCAAACCGTTTCAGATGCCTCGCTGCCTTATTTCAATGACATCACAGCGATGTCATGAACATTCCCAGCTCTACAGAGCTGACACTGTTCAGTCTGAGGAAAGTTTCAAATGTGCTATGCTTTCTTCTGCAAGTGACTGCAATTCAAATCTCTTTCCCCCTGCAGGTAAGAACAAGTCCCTCTGATAAACACAAGACACACAAGGCCTTCTTTCAGTGAAAGCTCCTTTATAGGGGCGGGATGGCTAGGATTATCTTTCCTTCTGTCCTCTTCTCTCTTGCGAGCGTGGCATCTCAGCTGGCTAGGTATCTTAGCAATATACAGAAAAGTAGTTTTGGACAGATGTTTACATTATATTCAGGATTTGACCACATATCGTTCGACAAAAGGTTTGCTCATTGAGAGATTTTAATAATTTCCTTCTAAAGAGCACTACAACGCCTCTCTAGCAAAGGTGCCATTGAGCAAGGTTTTCTGTTGGTAAAGCTCAAAGCAGCTGGAGCAAAAATCACAGAATTGTCCTCTCCTCCTTTATTTCTCGTGAGCGGCATTTGCATTTTACTCAGCTTAGCAAAAGAAATAGCCTGCAGCGAGAAAACTCAATCCACTATGCATACAAGAAAGAAAGAGAGGGAGAACGAGAGAATAAAAGACGTGAAAAAGAACACAGACAGGCTGACTGAAAGGAAATGAGAGATAATCTCAAAGCTACTGTCCATTTCCAATATAGTCACAAGCCATCATCTGTAATGGGAAAAATGCATCAGCATGCGCATCCGCTAGACGAAGTGCAATCCACGCGTTCTTTTGTCGCCTAACCATGGATATCTTCGCTCTAAAATAGTCTTAAATAGTCTTTTGATGGTATCTTGAGACCAATTTACAGATCTTCGGCATTTTTACAGTAGAGCAGACGCATTATGTAGGCCTGTCTTTTGGAACGGGGTCATTCTCAGGGAAGTATCTTAGCGTGCTACCTGAGGACACCACAGGCGTGTTATCATCCTCAGACCCATGTGTCCCCATCTCTTCTGACAACTAAAGGGACCCATCAATGTTTCAGCCCACAGAGGGCCTTTAAAGTGAGTAAAACCCATTCTCTTTAATTCTGATTACACTCTGAAAGTGTCTTTAGCATGTGGCGGCTAAATTGGGCTATCAGCGCTAAGTAGCGGCGGGGAAGAAAAGAGCCAATTATGCCAGTCAAAGCCAGATGATGATTCTCATCTTCACTCTCTCTAACACACACACACACACATTCGCACGCAAACGAAAGAGAGGAGAGGAATACGTCTCCTTTTGTTCTAAAATATAGATATTACGCACACATATTGCCTGACACACCTTTGTACGTCTTCACAGTATTGAGAGACGCCAGGATTTCACTCCTACAGAATTGTCTGACTTCATAATGAGTCTCTACATCTGTCTAATATAAGCCAGAGGCAGTATGGTATAAATTCATATCCATAACAATCAAGAATACTTATTGTTTAAGAATAAAGCAATACTTTTTATTTTATTTATTTATTTCATGCTGGGTGGATGACTCAACCCCTATCAGATGTTTATTTGTGTGGGATAAAAGCAGAACCTGTAAAACCTCCAACAATGCAATAAGATTTAACTTAATTCAAGTGACTATATCCTGAGGGTAATTTGTGCCAAATTCTGAGCTTTGCCGTGCCTGCATGATTAATGTGCATAAAGGGGTTTATCCCTTCAAACACATTGACTGTTTTGACAATGTAGCATTCTCAGAATAGTAAGGTGCTGTTTGACTAACGCACAGTCCATTAACTCCTGATACACTCCTGATCTCCTACTGTTACTGCTGGATGTCGTGTATGTGAGTTCATGTGCCTCGACCTTTTGTAGCTTGGGAAGGGATACGATGCTTTGTGATCACAACATTAGGACACTTGGAACAAATGCCCGAGAGACTAAAGAAGAGGACAGGATTCTGTTCTTCATTCATCGATAAGAGAGAGGCATGTAATGTATCCTGTGTCAGGATCTGTAAATCGGTTTACCTCAGCAGACTTGAGGGGAGAAGGATGGCGGGGGAACACTGGGAAAAGAGACAAGATCAGAAATGTACAGTGTGTAAGCTTAACACAGATTATAAAAGCACATTAACACTGAAACATGTTGCAAATGTTACTCTTTCTACTTGATCTAGCCTACACTCTAAGAAGAAAAGGTTCTATATGGCATCTTTAAGGGTTCTGTCAGGTGCTTCATATATCTCGGGATTAGTTTTTAATGAATTCATTTTTTATTTTCGATTACATTTTATGCATTAAACAGCTTGTAAACATACTTTATCACTATAAAAAATTGAAACAACCCATTAAACATGAAAGTATTATGCCATCATTTAAGACATTTATCCTTATATAGAAACTTTCTGGCATATATAGAACCTTTTCTTCTTAGAGTGGATGAAGGTTACTATGGTTGGTGTTAGTTAAAGTTTAGAAAAGTTAATTTAGATTCAACCACAAGAAGCACATTTTTTATGTTACCTGTAAAATGTATTGTAAAAATCTTGACTTATATCTATTATCTATAACTATTATCAAAAAACTACTTACTCTTCAATCAAGTTGGCAGCTATGCATACAGTTTGAGTTAAACTTTTAAACACTTGTATGTTTGACTAGGCTTAAATGCTTTAAATTACTTTTCTAAACAAATATACACTTTGCCTTTGTATAAATTCATCTGTTCTACAGAGTGAATATATGTGATCCTGGACCACAAAATAAGGGTAACATTTTTTAAATTGAGATTTATACATCATCTGAGAGCTTAATAAATAAGCTTTCCACTGATGTATGGTTTGTTAGGATATGTATATATATATATATATATATATATATATATATATATATATATATATATATATATATATATATATATATATATATATATATATATATATATATATATATATATATATATATATATATATATATATATATATATATATATATATATTTGGCATACAACTATTTTAAGATCTGG